>NW_019268880.1:749-9485 GCF_002738365.1 Cucurbita moschata
AAAAAACATTTACACGTGTCGAAAAGACTACACAACCTAAACCCTTACGAAAAGACCCTCGTGGAGGACCCGAATGACTATGTGAAAAACCTTTGTTTCTTTCGATGTTTTTCGACGAATCTGTAACGAAACGCTCAAGTTTAAGAGTCTTACACATATAAATGGTTAAAATTCGAATTTTTTTCAGTTTCGCTTCCGGGCCATTTTGCACTCAAAATCCATAGGTGTTAACATAGGAACTTTTTTGCCCATTGAGACAGGGTCGTTAACTCGATCTGAAAAGTTGTTTTCTCATTTTAGTATCATACCATATCCACTAAAGATTGTCCTAAGCTTAAAATATGTAAGACAAAAAACATTTACACGTGTCGAAAAGACTACACAACCTAAACCCTTACGAAAAGACCCTCGTGGAGGACCCGAATGACTATGTGAAAAACCTTTGTTTCTTTCGATGTTTTTCGACGAATCTGTAACGAAACGCTCAAGTTTAAGAGTCTTACACATATAAATGGTTAAAATTCGATTTTTTTCAGTTTCGCTTCCGGGCCATTTTGCACTCAAAATCCATAGGTGTTAACATAGGAACTTTTTTGCCCATTGAGACAGGGTCGTTAACTCGATCTGAAATGTTGTTTTCTCGTTTGAGTATCATACCATATCCACTAAAGATTGTCCTAAGCTTAAAATATGGAAGAAAAAAAACATTTACTCGTGTCGAAAAGACTTCACAACCTCAACCCTTACGAAAAGACCCTCGTGGAGGCACCCGAATGACTATGTGAAAAACCTTTGTTTCTTTCGATGTTTTTCGACGAATCTGTAACGAAACCCTCAAGTTTAAGAGTCTTACACAAATAAATGGTGAAAATACGACTTTTTTTCACTTTCGCTTCCGGGCCATTTTGCACTGCAAATCCATAGGTGTTAACATAGGAACTTTTTTTGCCCATTGAGACAGGGTCGTTAACTCGATCTGAAATGTTGTTTTCTCATTTTAGTATCATACCATATCCACTAAAGATTGCCCTAAGCTTAAAATATGGAAGAAAAAAAAGTTTACTCGTGTCGAAAAGACTTCACAACCTCAACCCTTACGAAAAGACCCTCGTGGAGGCACCCGAATGACTATGTGAAAAACCTTTGTTTCTTTCGATGTTTTTCGACGAATCTGTAAGGAAACGCTCAAGTTTAAGAGTCTTACACATATAAATGATGAAAATACAACTTTTTTTCACTTTCGCTTCTGGGCCATTTTGCACTCAATCTCCATAGGTGTTAACATAGGAACTTTTTTTGCCCATTGAGACAGGGTCGTTAACTCGATCTGAAAAGTTGTTTTCTCGTTTTAGTATCATACCATATCCACTAAAGATTGTCCTAAGCTTAAAATATGGAAGAAAAAAAACATTTACTCGTGTCGAAAAGACTTCACAACCTCAACCCTTACGAAAAGACCCTCGTGGAGGCACCCGAATGACTATGTGAAAAACCTTTGTTTCTTTCGATGTTTTTCGACGAATCTGTAAGGAAACGCTCAAGTTTAAGAGTCTTACACATATAAATGGTGAAAATACGACTTTTTTTCACTTTCGATTCCGGGCCATTTTGCACTCAAAATCCATAGGTGTTAACATAGGAACTTTTTTTGCCCACTGAGACAGGGTCGTTAACTCGATCTGAAAAGTTGTTTTCTCGTTTTAGTATCATACCATATCCACTAAAGATTGTCCTAAGCTTAAAATATGGAAGAAAAAAAACATTTACTCGTGTCGAAAAGACTTCACAACCTCAACCCTTACGAAAAGACCCTCGTGGAGGCACCCGAATGACTATGTGAAAAACCTTTGTTTCTTTCGATGTTTTTCGACGAATCTGTAAGGAAACGCTCAAGTTTAAGAGTCTTACACATATAAATGGTGAAAATACGACTTTTTTTCACTTTCGATTCCGGGCCATTTTGCACTCAAAATCCATAGGTGTTAACATAGGAACTTTTTTTGCCCACTGAGACAGGGTCGTTAACTCGATCTGAAAAGTTGTTTTCTCGTTTCAGTATCATACCATATCCACTAAAGATTGTCCTAAGCTTAAAATATGGAAGAAAAAAAACATTTACTCGTGTCGAAAAGACTTCACAACCTCAACCCTTACGAAAAGACCCTCGTGGAGGCACCCGAATGACTATGTGAAAAACCTTTGTTTCTTTCGATGTTTTTCGACGAATCTGTAAGGAAACGCTCAAGTTTAAGAGTCTTACACATATAAATGGTGAAAATACGACTTTTTTTCACTTTCGATTCCGGGCCATTTTGCACTCAAAATCCATAGGTGTTAACATAGGAACTTTTTTTGCCCACTGAGACAGGGTCGTTAACTCGATCTGAAAAGTTGTTTTCTCGTTTCAGTATCATACCATATCCACTAAAGATTGTCCTAAGCTTAAAATATGGAAGAAAAAAAACATTTACTCGTGTCGAAAAGACTTCACAACCTCAACCCTTACGAAAAGACCCTCGTGGAGGCACCCGAATGGCTACGTGAAAAACCTTTGTTTCTTTCGATGTTTTTCGACGAATCTGTAAGGAAACGCTCAAGTTTAAGAGTCTTACACATATAAATGGTGAAAATACGACTTTTTTTCACTTTCGATTCCGGGCCATTTTGCACTCAAAATCCATAGGTGTTAACATAGGAACTTTTTTTGCCCACTGAGACAGGGTCGTTAACTCGATCTGAAAAGTTGTTTTCTCGTTTCAGTATCATACCATATCCACTAAAGATTGTCCTAAGCTTAAAATATGGAAGAAAAAAAACATTTACTCGTGTCGAAAAGACTTCACAACCTCAACCCTTACGAAAAGACCCTCGTGGAGGCACCCGAATGGCTACGTGAAAAACCTTTGTTTCTTTCGATGTTTTTCGACGAATCTGTAAGGAAACGCTCAAGTTTAAGAATCTTACACATATAAATGGTTAAAATACGAATATTTTTCACTTTCGCTTCCGGGCCATTTTGCACTCAAAATCCATAGGTGTTAACATAGGAACTTTTTTGCCCATTGAGACAGGGTCGTTAACTCGATCTGAAAAGATGTTTTCTCGTTTTAGTATCATACCATATCCACTAAAGATTGTCCTAAGCTTAAAATATGGAAGAAAAAAAACATTTACTCGTGTCGAAAAGACTTCACAACCTCAACCCTTACGAAAAGACCCTCGTGGAGGCACCCGAATGGCTACGTGAAAAACCTTTGTTTCTTTCGATGTTTTTCGACGAATCTGTAAGGAAACGCTCAAGTTTAAGAATCTTACACATATAAATGGTTAAAATACGAATATTTTTCACTTTCGCTTCCGGGCCATTTTGCACTCAAAATCCATAGGTGTTAACATAGGAACTTTTTTGCCCATTGAGACAGGGTCGTTAACTCGATCTGAAAAGATGTTTTCTCGTTTTAGTATCATACCATATCCACGTAAGATTGTCCTAAGCTTAAAATATGGAAGAAAAAAAACATTTACTCGTGTCGAAAAGACTTCACAACCTCAACCCTTACGAAAAGACCCTCGTGGAGGCACCCGAATGGCTACGTGAAAAACCTTTGTTTCTTTCGATGTTTTTCGACGAATCTGTAAGGAAACGCTCAAGTTTAAGAATCTTACACATATAAATGGTTAAAATACGAATATTTTTCACTTTCGCTTCCGGGCCATTTTGCACTCAAAATCCATAGGTGTTAACATAGGAACTTTTTTGCCCATTGAGACAGGGTCGTTAACTCGATCTGAAAAGATGTTTTCTCGTTTTAGTATCATACCATATCCACGTAAGATTGTCCTAAGCTTAAAATATGGAAGAAAAAAAACATTTACTCGTGTCGAAAAGACTTCACAACCTCAACCCTTACGAAAAGACCCTCGTGGAGGCACCCGAATGGCTACGTGAAAAACCTTTGTTTCTTTCGATGTTTTTCGACGAATCTGTAAGGAAACGCTCAAGTTTAAGAATCTTACACATATAAATGGTTAAAATACGAATATTTTTCACTTTCGCTTCCGGGCCATTTTGCACTCAAAATCCATAGGTGTTAACATAGGAACTTTTTTGCCCATTGAGACAGGGTCGTTAACTCGATCTGAAAAGATGTTTTCTCGTTTTAGTATCATACCATATCCACGTAAGATTGTCCTAAGCTTAAAATATGGAAGAAAAAAAACATTTACTCGTGTCGAAAAGACTTCACAACCTCAACCCTTACGAAAAGACCCTCGTGGAGGCACCCGAATGGCTACGTGAAAAACCTTTGTTTCTTTCGATGTTTTTCGACGAATCTGTAAGGAAACGCTCAAGTTTAAGAATCTTACACATATAAATGGTTAAAATACGAATATTTTTCACTTTCGCTTCCGGGCCATTTTGCACTCAAAATCCATAGGTGTTAACATAGGAACTTTTTTGCCCATTGAGACAGGGTCGTTAACTCGATCTGAAAAGATGTTTTCTCGTTTTAGTATCATACCATATCCACGTAAGATTGTCCTAAGCTTAAAATATGGAAGAAAAAAAACATTTACTCGTGTCGAAAAGACTTCACAACCTCAACCCTTACGAAAAGACCCTCGTGGAGGCACCCGAATCACTATGTGAAAAACCTTTGTTTCTTTCGTTGTCTTTCAACGAATATGTAAGGAAACACTCAAGTTTAAGAGACTTGCACATATAAATGGTGAAAATACGACTTTTTTTCACTTTCGCTTCCGAGCCATTTGGCACTGCAAATCCATAGGTGTTAACATAGGAGCTTTTTTTGCCCATTGAGACAGGGTCGTTAACTCGATCTGAAAAGTTGTTTTCTCGTTTTAGTATCATACCATATCCACTAAAGATTTTCCTAAGCTTAAAATATGGAAGAAAAAAAACATTTACTCGTGTCGAAAAGACTTCACAACCTCAACCCTTACGAAAAGACCCTCGTGGAGGCACCCGAATGACTATGTGAAAAACCTTTGTTTCTTTCGATGTGTTTCGACGAATCTGTAAGGAAACCCTCAAGTTTAAGAGTCTTACACAAATAAATGGTGAAAATACGACTTTTTTTCACTTTCGCTTCCGGGCCATTTTACACTGCAAATCCATAGGTGTTAACATAGGAACTTTTTTGCCCATTGAGACAGGGTCGTTAACTCGATCTGAAAAGTTGTTTTCTCGTTTTAGTATCATACCATATCCACTAAAGATTGTCCTAAGCTTAAAATATGGAAGAAAAAAAACATTTACTCGTGTCGAAAAGACTTCACAACCTCAACCCTTACGAAAAGACCCTCGTGGAGGCACCCGAATCACTATGTGAAAAACCTTTGTTTCTTTCGATGTTTTTCGACGAATCTCTAAGGAAACGCTCAAGTTTAAGAGTCTTACACATATAAGTTGTGAAAATACGACTTTTTTTCACTTTCGCTTCCGGGCCATTTTGCACTCAAAATCCATAGGTGTTAACATAGGAACTTTTTTTGCCCATTGAGACAGGGTCGTTAACTCGATCTGAAAAGTTGTTTTCTCGTTTTAGTATCATACCATATCCACTAAAGATTGTCCTAAGCTTAAAATATGGAAGAAAAAAAACATTTACTCGTGTCGAAAAGACTTCACAACCTCAACCCTTACGAAAAGACCCTCGTGGAGGCACCCGAATGACTATGTGAAAAACCTTTGTTTCTTTCGATGTTTTTCGACGAATCTGTAAGGAAACGCTCAAGTTTAAGAGTCTTACACATATAAGTTGTGAAAATACGAATTTTTTTCACTTTCGCTTCCGGGCCATTTTGCACTCAAAATCCATAGGTGTTAACATAGGAACTTTTTTTGCCCATTGAGACACGGTCGTTAACTCGATCTGAAATGTTGTTTTCTCGTTTTAGTATCATACCATATCCACTAAAGATTGTCCTAAGCTTAAAATATGGAAGAAAAAAAACATTTACTCGTGTCGAAAAGACTTCACAACCTCAACCCTTACGAAAAGACCCTCGTGGAGGCACCCGAATGACTATGTGAAAAACCTTTGTTTCTTTCGATGTTTTTCGACGAATCTGTAAGGAAACGCTCAAGTTTAAGAGTCTTACACATATAAATGGTGAAAATACGACTTTTTTTCACTTTCGCTTCCGGGCCATTTTGCACTCAAAATCCATAGGTGTTAACATAGGAACTTTTTTTGCCCATTGAGACAGGGTTCGTTAACTCGATCTGAAATGTTGTTTTCTCGTTTTAGTATCATACCATATCCACTAAAGATTGTCCTAAGCTAAAATATGGAAGGAAAAAAACATTTACTCGTGTCGAAAAGACTTCACAACCTCAACCCTTACGAAAAGACCCTCGTGGAGGCACCCGAATGACTATGTGAAAAACCTTTGTTTCTTTCGATGTTTTTCGACGAATCTGTAACGAAACCCTCAAGTTTAAGAGTCTTACACAAATAAATGGTGAAAATACGACTTTTTTTCACTTTCGCTTCCGGGCCATTTTGAACTGCAAATCCATAGGTGTTAACAAAGGAACTTTTTTTGCCCATTGAGACAGGGTCGTTAACTCGATCTGAAATGTTGTTTTCTCGTTTAAGTATCATACCATATCAACTAAAGATTGTCCTGAGCTTAAAATATGGAAGAAAACAAACATTTACTCGTGTCGAAAAGACTTCACAACCTCAACCCTTACGAAAAGACCCTCGTGGAGGCACCCGAATGAATATGTGAAAAACCTTTGTTTCTTTCAATGTCTTTCGACAAATATGTAAGGAGAGGCACCCGAATGAATATGTGAAAAACCTTTGTTTCTTTCAATGTCTTTCGACAAATATGTAAGGAAACGCAAAAGTTCAAGTGTCTTACACATATAAATGGTTAAAATACGAATTTTTTTCACTTTCGATTGCGGGCCATTTTGCACTCAAAATCCATAGGTGTTAACATAGGAACTTTTTTCCCCATTGAGACAGGGTCGTTAACTCGATCTGAAAAGTTGTTTTCTCGTTTTAGTATCATACCATATCCACTAAAGATTGTCCTAAGCTTAAAATATGGAAGAAAAAAAACATTTACTCGTGTCGAAAAGACCTCACAACCTCAACCCTTACGAAAAGACCCTCGTGGAGGCACCCAAAACACTATGTGAAAAACCTTTGTTTCTTTCGATGTTTTTCGATGAATCTATAAGGAAACGCTCAAGTTTAAGTCTCTTACACATATAAATGGTTAAAATACGAATTTTTTTCACTTTCGCTTCCGGGCCATTTTGCACTCAAAATCCATAGGTGTTAACATAGGAACTTTTTTGCCCATTGAGACAGGGTCGTTAACTCGATCTGAAAAGTTGTTTTCTCGTTTTAGTATCATACCATATCCACTAAAGATTGTCCTAAGCTTAAAATATGGAAGAAAAAAACATTTACTCGTGTCGAAAAGACTTCACAACCTCAACCCTTACGAAAAGACCCTCGTGGAGGCACCCGAATGACTATGTGAAAAACCTTTGTTTCTTTCGATGTCTTTCGACGAATATGTAAGGAAACGCTCAAGTTCAAGTGTCTTACACATATAAATTGTTAAAATACGAATTTTTTTCACTTTCGCTTCCGGGCCATTTTGCACTCAAAATCCATAGGTGTTAACATAGGAACTTTTTTGCCCATTGAGACTGGGTCGTTAACTCGATCTGAAAAGTTGTTTTCTCGTTTTAGTATCATACCATATCCACTAAAGATTGTCCTAAGCTTAAAATATGGAAGAAAAAAAACATTTACTCGTGTCGAAAAGACTTCACAACCTCAACCCTTACGAAAAGACCCTCGTGGAGGCACCCGAATCACTATGTGAAAAACCTTTGTTTCTTTCGATGTCTTTCGACGAATATGTAAGGAAACGCTCATGTTCAAGTGTCTTACACATATAAATGGTTAAAATACGAATTTTTTTCACTTTCGCTTCCGGGCCATTTTGCACTCAAAATCCATAGGTGTTAACATAGGAACTTTTTTCCCCATTGAGACAGGGTCGTTAACTCGATCTGAAAAGTTGTTTTCTCGTTTTAGTATCATAGCATATCCACTAAAGATTGTCCTAAGCTTAAAATATGGAAGAAAAAAAAACATTTACTCGTGTCGAATAGACTTCACACTCTCAACCCTTACGAAAAGACCCTCGTGGAGGCACCCGAATGACTATGTGAAAAACCTTTGTTTCTTTCGATGTCTTTCGACGAATATGTAAGGAATTGCTCAAGTTCAAGTCTCTTACACATATAAATGGTTAAAATACGAATTTTTTTCACTTTCGCTTCCGGGCCATTTTGCACTCAAAATCCATAGGTGTTAACATAGGAACTTTTTTGCCCATTGAGACAGGGTCGTTAACTCGATCTGAAAAGATGTTTTCTCGTTTTAGTATCATACCATATCCACGTAAGATTGTCCTAAGCTTAAAATATGGAAGAAAAAAAACATTTACTCGTGTCGAAAAGACTTCACAACCTCAACCCTTACGAAAAGACCCTCGTGGAGGCACCCGAATGACTATGTGAAAATCTTTGTTTCTTTCGATGTCTTTCGACGAATATGTAAGGAAACGCTCAAGTTCAAGTGTCTTACACATATAAATGGTTAAAATACGAATTTTTTTCACTTTCGCTTCCGGGCCATTTTGCACTCAAAATCCATAAGTGTTAACATAGGA
>NW_019268880.1:9893-10814 GCF_002738365.1 Cucurbita moschata
CCCTTACGAAAAGACCCTCGTGGAGGCACCCGAATGACTATGTGAAAATCTTTGTTTCTTTCGATGTCTTTTGACGAATATGTAAGGAAACGCTCAAGTTCAAGTGTCTTACACATATAAATGGTTAAAATACGAATTTTTTTCACTTTCGCTTCCGGGCCATTTTGCACTCAAAATCCATAAGTGTTAACATAGGAACTTTTTGGCCCATTGAGACAGGGTCGTTAACTCGATCTGAAAAGTTGTTTTCTCGTTTTAGTATCATACCATATCCACTAAAGATTGTCCTAAGCTTAAAATATGGAAGAAAAAAAAACATTTACTCGTGTCGAAAAGACTTCACAACCTCAACCCTTACGAAAAGACCCTCGTGGAGGCACCCGAATCACTATGTGAAAAACCTTTGTTTCTTTCGATGTCTTTCGACGAATATGTAAGGAATTGCTCAAGTTCAAGTGTCTTACACATATAAATGGTTAAAATTTGAATTTTTTTCACTTTCGCTTCCGGGCCATTTTGCACTCAAAATCCATAGGTGTTAACATAGGAACTTTTTTGCCCATTGAGACAGGGTCGTTAACTCGATCTGAAAAGTTGTTTTCTCGTTTTAGTATCATACCATATCCACTAAAGATTGTCCTAAGCTTAAAATATGGAAGAAAAAAAAACATTTACTCGTGTCGAAAAGACTTCACAACCTCAACCCTTACGAAAAGACCCTCGTGGAGGCACCCGAATGACAATGTGAAAAACCTTTGTTTCTTTCGATGTTTTTCGACGAATATGAAAGGAATTGCTCAAGTTCAAGTCTCTTACACATATAAATGGTTAAAATACGAATTTTTTTCACTTTCGCTTCCGGGCCATTTTGCACTCAAAATCCATAGGTGTTAACATAGGAACTTTTTTGCCCATTGAGAC
>NW_019268881.1:0-1973 GCF_002738365.1 Cucurbita moschata
TTTTTTTTTAATATAGGTTATTATGAGTGTGGACAGTTTCTCTAAATCCTAAGATGATGGACGGTTTTGTCAAGGACGCCAGTGTATTCCAGTAATGGAGGAATTAAGGAGCCTATGTATTCCAGCAGTGGGGGAATTAAGGAACGAGATATTGACAGAGTACCTGATAAGATAAGGAATCAATACAAGGGGAATAAGATTCGGATTACCTTGTTGATCGAATATCTCAAGACAAGAACATTTTGTTTGAGATTCGAATCACTCCAGAAGCAAGATCGATCATGTCTAGCTTCAATGATTCTTGTTGATCAAATATCTCAAGACAAGAACACTTGTTTGAGATTCGAATCACTCCACAAGCAAGATTGATCATGTCGAGCTTGAATGATTCTACATGCAACCTAAACTATATAGAGTTGCAAAGAAACTTAGCCATTGGCTAAAGAAAAACACAAATGCTTCTTTTGATATATCTTCTAAGTCTTATTACAAATACAACGTAGATGGCTTTATATAGCCTCAAAATGAAACTATTAAAGACATTCCAAAAGTTGTAACATTCACACTTTATGGCCATAATTAGCCATTATGTAAATGTAACCGAAATTAAATAAAAAGTCTTAAAACACAATAACTCTAAATTATAACCCACCCAAAATTTACAACAATCAAACTTTATTCTTCTTCAATGTAGCATGAATTGAAACATCTTTTGATTATTTTGATAACCTTTTCTCCACATCTTCATTGAAGCATATTGTATGATTGATGTCTCTTGGTTCATATCATTCTCCACTTCTTCAAGAGGATTCGTCCTCGAATCTATTTGTGAAACTTTGCTGCAAAAAATAAGTTATGGAAATACAAAGGACCTCACAACACTCTCTCACATGTATAGACTCAAGGAATTTTAGGCCACTCTGTTTGCACTCATTTACACAAATGAAGCTCTCATTCTCACCTCTCAAAATTTTAAATGGAGCAAAGATTGAATTTTGAACTTTGGGTAAATTAAAAACTAAAAAGATGAAAATAAATAAAAATTAACTTGAGAAGAAACGCAAAGGAAACATATATCCGATCTTGAGCCTGAAGCTCTGATACCAAATGATAAGATAAGGAATCAACTACAAGGGGAATAAGATTCGGATTACCTTGTTGATCGAATATCTCAAGCCAAGAACACTTTGTTTGAGATTCGAATCACTCCAGAAGCAAGATCGATCATGTCTAGCTTCAATGATTCTTGTTGATCAAATATCTCAAGACAAGAACACTTGATTGAGATTCGAATCACTCCACAAGCAAGATTGATCATGTCGAGCTTGAATGATTCTACATGCAACCTAAACTATATAGAGTTGCAAAGAAACTTAGCCATTGGCTAAAGAAAAGCACAAATGCTTCTTTTGATATATCTTCTAAGTCTTATTACAAATACAACGTAGATGGCTTTATATAGCCTCAAAATGAAACTATTAAAGGCATTCCAAAAGTTGTAACATTCACACTTTATGGCCATAATTAGCCATTATGTAAATGTAACCGAAATTAAATAAAAAGTCTTAAAACACAATAACTCTAAATTATAACCCACCCAAAATTTACAACAATCAAACTTTATTCTTCTTCAATGTAGCATGAATTGAAACATCTTTTGATTATTTTGATAACCTTTTCTCCACATCTTCATTGAAGCATATTGTATGATTGATGTCTCTTGGTTCATATCATTCTCCACTTCTTCAAGAGGATTCGTCCTCGAATCTATTTGTGAAACTTTGCTGCAAAAAATAAGTTATGGAAATAGAAAGGACCTCACAACACTCTCTCACATGTATACACTCAAGGAATTTTAGGCCACTCTGTTTGCACTCATTTACACAAATGAAGCTCTCATTCTCACCTCTCAAAATTTTAAATGGAGCAAAGATTGAATTTTGAACTTTGGGTAAATTAAAAACTAAAAAGAT
>NW_019268881.1:2312-10787 GCF_002738365.1 Cucurbita moschata
TCTCACCTCTCAAAATTTTAAATGGAGCAAAGATTGAATTTTGAACTTTGGGTAAATTAAAAACTAAAAAGATGAAAATAAATAAAAATTAACTTGAGAAGAAACGCAAAGGAAACATATATCCGATCTTGAGCCTGAAGCTTTGATACCAAATGATAAGATAAGGAATCAACTACAAGGGGAATAAGATTCGGATTACCTTGTTGATCGAATATCTCAAGCCAAGAACACTTTGTTTGAGATTCGAATCACTCCAGAAGCAAGATCGATCATGTCTAGCTTCAATGATTCTTGTTGATCAAATATCTCAAGACAAGAACACTTGATTGAGATTCGAATCACCCCACAAGCAAGATTGATCATGTTGAGCTTGAATGATTCTACATGCAACCTAAACTATATAGAGTTGCAAAGAAACTTAGCCATTGGCTAAAGAAAAGCACAAATGCTTCTTTTGATATATCTTCTAAGTCTTATTACAAATACAACGTAGATGGCTTTATATAGCCTCAAAATGAAACTATTAAAGGCATTCCAAAAGTTGTAACATTCACACTTTATGGCCATAATTAGCCATTATGTAAATGTAACCGAAATTAAATAAAAAGTCTTAAAACACAATAACTCTAAATTATAACCCACCCAAAATTTACAACAATCAAACTTTATTCTTCTTCAATGTAGCATGAATTGAAACATCTTTTGATTATTTTGATAACCTTTTCTCCACATCTTCATTGAAGCATATTGTATGATTGATGTCTCTTGGTTCATATCAGTACCACAACTCATCATTTGCTATGCACTCAGGTAGTACAGAAAATCAGAGTGTCCTTGAGATTCAGGTGTAAGGGTAAACTTGAACAATACTAACTTTTGTAGAAGCTTGGAAAATCACCTCGTGGCCATTTTAAATCTCTAGTGAGTTCAATTGATTTCAATAATGATAAGATTGTATTTTTATTTTACCTTTATTTGAGTTGTCAGAAGTGGGATTTGAACGCACACCCTCTGATCCCGCATTCGTTGGAGAGGGGAATGAAGTATAACTTATAAGAGTCTTTAAACATCTCTCCAGTAGGCGTGATTTAAAATGATTCTGACAGGGATATATAACGGAAAAAAATGGACAATATTTTTTAGCAGTTGGAAAAGGAAACGAAACATTCCTTATAAGGATGTGGAAACCTCTCCCTAGTAGACTCGTTTTAGAATTGTTCGGTTGATGGTGAAACGTAATGGACAAAATCGGACAATATTTGTTAGTGGATGGATTGTGAGATTGAATATAGGTTGGAGAGGGGAAGAAACATCCCTCGTAAGGATGTGGAAACCACTCCCTAATAGATGCGTTTTAAAACCGTGAAGTTGACAGTAATACGTAACGAGCCAAGGCTGAATATATTTACTGATGGTGGGCTTGAGCTATTACAAATGATTAGCTATAATAGCTCAGTTGGTTAGAGCTTGCGGGCTTTAACAACAAGGTCTGGGCTTACAAATGATTTGCTAGAATAGCTCAGTTGGTTAGAGCGTGTGGGCTTTAACAACAAGGTCGAGGTTCTGCTAATATGAATGAATTCATTCCTTAAGGTAGTGGAAAAATCTTTTGAATAGAAATTTTGAATCAATTTAATAAAAGAATAGCACTTTATAAAAGAAAACCTTTCTAAGTAAAGTTGTCAAAAGTGGGATTTCAACCCACGCACTCTCACAAGGACCAAAACTTGACTCCTAATGCCTTTGACCACTCAACCATCCTAACTATTTATTGTTAGATCTAACATTGGTTGGAGAGCAGAATGAAGTATTCCTTATAAGGGTGTGGAAACCTCTCCCTAAAAGACGTGTTTTAAAACTTTTAAACTTACGATGATACGTAACATGCCAAAAGAAACAATATCTACTAGCAATTGGAGAGGAGAACCAAATATTTCCTATAAGGTTGTGGATATCTCTTTCTAGTAGACATATTTTAAAATTGTGAGGCTGATGGTGATACGTAATTAGAAAAGTAGACAATATCTGAAAGAGGTGGGCTTGGTTTGTAACAAATTGTATTAGAGCTAGTCATCGAGTGGTGTGCCGACGAGGTTGCTGGGAACACAAGGGGTGGATTGTGAAATCTCACATCAGTTGGGGAGGGGATGAAACATTTCTTATAAGCATGTGGAAATCTCTTACTATTAGACGTGTTTTAAAACCGTGAGGTTGACGACGATATGGAATGAGTCAAAGTAGACAATATCTAGGCTAATATTCATAATTTGTTTGAATAGTTTAGTTTGTTAGAGCGTATGATTGTTAACGTTAAGGTCAGAGGTTCAGCTCTTTTTAGCAATGGGAATGAATCATTCCATTTTAGTATTTTACTTTCCTAGGCATAGGTTAGTATAGGGCAATTTTACTTTGATGTTTTAATTGTTTTAGTTAGTATTTATTTATGTTGTTTTTTATTTATGTTGTTTTAAAGATGCTTTCGAATGAGTAAGTCCATTACAGTATTTTAAGATGAAATTTGTGTTTTAAGATGAAGTTTGTGTTTTAAGATGAAGTTTGTGTTTTAAGATGAAGTTTAAATGTTTAATTTCATATAAGAGCACAGGATATGATGATGGTAACAACTTTAGGCTAATAGAAATCTAGGGTCATTACCGTTGGTAACAAACCTCTAGTTTATAGATTCGGTAGACTTGCCTACGAGATAGGCTTGGTACGTTCCATGGTTTCACCATCGATGTCCCGTCACCGTCATGTATGTCTTGTATAAGATAAGAAAAAGAAATGCCTTTAATTGCACGTGCTTTCTTGTTTACTAATATTGATGTAATTTAGTATCAAATATGTTGAGCTCTAATTATATGATTTATGGTAGCATTATGTTCCACCTAGTTGTATTTTTATGAATATGTCATGTTTGCTAAATTATATGTTGCGATTATATGTGATATGATGCAATTTATGTTAGGGAGATATAGACTTAAGAAAAATTATATATTGGTTTTAGAATCATGCCACATAAGGACACTGAAGAGGACGACGAGGAAGGAGACGACCCTGTATTAGAGGTAGAGGAAGGGGTGGAGGTGAAGATAGCCCACCTCGTGAAGGTTTAGAGACTAGGACGGACGCACCTTAAGTTGTGCTACCTCAGGCTGCGCACCTCCAGTAGCACCGATAGCTGAAATAAATCCCACTACAAGCCTGATGTGAGAATCATTTCAGGCAATACGACGATGCCCACTCAACAAGCAAATAGCGTGTGGAAAGGGGAATGAAGCCAACAAGTCAATAGGCCATCCTAACTGCTTATTGTTATAAGTAAGAATTACTATTTCCATTGGTGTGATGCTTACGGTGTGATGCCTTTTAGAGAACCAAAAGTAAAACAACTAGAACTTATTTTTTAACGTGGACAATATGATATGAACCAAGAGACATCAATCATACAATATACTTCAAGGAAGATGTGAAGAAAATGTTGTCAAAATTATCAAAAAGATGTTGCAATTCATGCCACATTGAAGAGGAATAAAGTTTGATGGTTATAAATTTTTAGTGGGTTACAATTTAGAGTTATTGTATTTCATTATTGTATTTTAAGACTTTTAATTTACTTTAAGTTACAATTACATAATTGTTAATTATGGCCATTAAGTATGAATTTTACAACTCTTGTAATGTCTTTAGTAGTTTCATTTTGAGGCTGTATAAAGCCATGTATGTTGTATTTGTAGACTCAGAAAAAAATATAGTAAAAGAAGCATTTGTGCTATTCTTTAGCCAATGACTAAGTTTCTTTGCAATTCTGTGTAGTTTAGGTTGCATGTAGAATCATTCAAGCTCGACATGATCAATCTTGCTTGTGGAGTGATTCGAATCTCAATCAATGTTCTTGCCTTGTGATATTCGATCAACAAGGTAATCCGAATCTTATTCCCCTTGTATTGATTTCATATCTTATCACAATATCATACTATTATGGAGGTTCGTGATTTGTAATCATCAAGCATTCTCGATGAGATTTCATGGGTAATATTATCTATCCTTTTCAATTGAATCAAAACCCTTGAATTGAGTTATAATGTTTTAGTAATTTTCCTTTTCTATTAAATCAAAACCCTTCAAGCATTCGAATTCAAATTAGGGAATACACGCTAAATATATGTGATATATTTAAACCTGATTTTGTTTTAATTATGAATTGAACAAAAAAAGAGAATTGGAGATATTTAAATAAGATTTAAATATTTTAATTACAAATAATCAATATGTGCCAAAATTGATTGGGATTGGCATTTTATTTAATGTTAAATATTAATTGATTTTTTAATTAATCATTTAATATTATTTTGATTTGAAATTAATTATTTAAATTAATTGTTGAATTAAAATTAAAAAAGTCAAAATGTTTATTCACCTAATGGAAAAATCCATGTTTGAGTCTGTGGAATATTGAGTGTCAATATATGGTTTAACCAAACCTGATTTTGTTAACTCAAACTTGCAGCCACATAATCCCATAAATTTGAGTGAAATTTTGAGTGTCAAAATTTGGTAACCTTAAATTAGCATGAACATGCAAATATGACTTTATAAATAGAGTGATCTAAGGTACAAGGAAATTCTTCTTGAAAAACTATGAGAAAATCTCTCAAAACACTCCGTTTACATATACTAAATTCCTATCAAGTTTCATCACTCACCGGATTCTACAATCTCGTTCTAAGGCCAGAGAATAGTAGGGAAGATACTAGTGATGGTTCGAAACCGTTCGTGAGGAAAAATGAATTTAAACTACAAAAGGTCAGTATTCAAACTCATTGAGTTTTAATGCTTTTGAACATGCTAGCTAATTTACTATAATTGATGTACTTAGAATGCCTAAGATCCAAATTGCTTCCGCACATGTCGTAGTAACACCATCAAAATGAACCTAAGCTGACAACATAATTTATGAACAAACGAAACAAAAGGATATTTAAAAAGAGAGAAAACCCAAAAAGTAGCAAGTTCCCTCAAACATAAAAAATGGATAGCCATTCACCACTAGAAAAACACACAAAATGGAAGAAAGAGGGTGCCAATGAAGGAGTAGGGAAGCAAATGGGGAAGAAGAAATATAAGGGAGATGGGGGGCTTTGGAGGCTTCAAAGGTAGATTATGGTGGGCAAAAATATCGCTAGATGCTCTAAATTTTGTCACGTAGCATACATTGGCTAACAAAATAAGCAAGCGTCGGAAAACCTATCAATTTCTTTCGATGCTTGTAAATTTAGTTGACCTTGTCCATAAAATATTGTGCTTTCAGAGAGATATTTCTTCTAACCATGGTAAACAAAATATTTGATTCTCATCTTTACTGCATTTCCATTTATCACAAAACAAATTATCGGAAGATTTAGAATATGAGTATGTAGTCTACTAATTCTCGCAGAGTTCCTGACCGACGCGGTGTGTGCTAAGTTAGGAACAATGAGTATCCCTAACCTTTGGTATATATGATGTTACATGCTGCTAAAGAAATTAGTAGACGGACTGTAATTTATTGAGAGTGAGTCTTACATACAAGTCCTAAAATTCTAAATAACCATATAGAAGTAACCTAAGCGAGAGGTAGTTGAAATACGTTACTAACTTACAAATGATCTTAAAAGAAACTAGGAATTAATTGAGAATAAAACTTAAGAACAACTAGAAAGATAAGTAATAAACTTGTGAATAACAAGTTAGCTATTTATCGAGTAAATTAATTACTTATCAAGATTATTTTAACTTTTTTGGCCAAATAAGAAGTTGCAGGCCAATCGAGGACGAGACTAGCAGGCTCGAGACAACAAGGAGTCCTTTTCTGAGTCTGTTTTAAGTACATGTGCTTTTGTTGTTGAAAACTTACTTTGATTATTTTGTGTTGTAAAATATACTTGATTCACATGTTTTACTTGTCATGTATGAAATTTTTTGTTTTATGACCGATTTTCGAAGCAAAATATCTATGTTAGTGGTAACTCATGTGAATCGAGCAGTCGATGAACAGATGTTATAGAAGCATTGCTCGAGAACTATGCGGTAACAGCGGGGATCGTCCCAAGGCATCCAGTCGTGTCTGTTTATTTTGAATTTCTACATTTAGTTTTTAATTGTTTGTTGACTATTGGTCAAGGTAAGAAGTGCTGCTCGAGAACTATGTGGTCACAGAGGGTGTCGTCCCAAGGAATCCAGTCGTCTGTTTATTTTAAATTTTTATGTTTCTTTCTTAGTTGTTTGTTGGTGGTCAATCAAGGTAAGAAGCTGCAACACCCCAAAAATGAAGCAAAGCCACCCATGTAAGACCGAAAGAAGCCAATAAAGAAATTAAGAGGATTAAGCAAGGAAAAAGGGTCTTAAGCAAGTTATTTCTATACCCCAATGAGTAACGGTAAGGAATAAGGCCTTTGGAGAAGTATTGGGAATGAAAGCTTAAGCAAAAAGGACGAAAAAGTCACTTTCCAATTTTTAAGGAAATTTATGGATATTTAATTCCTTATCTAGAGTGAATTTCAAGATGCCCACGTAAAAATGACCAACAAGAGATGAAGAAATTTTTAGGAAAATTATGAATTTTTCCGAAAAAAAAATAATAAAATATTATGAAAGTGACAAATTACCAAATTACTCCGATGATATAGATAATTACGAAAGTGCCATTCTGCTGAAAATAAAAACCTCTGCATGTGACCATCTGCACAAAGTCCTTCGAATCTCAAAATCGTGTCGTTGGATTTTTTCTAAATTTGGATACAATCTAGAACATTCAAGGATTATCAAATTCAAAGATCTCTAAATTTAGATACAATCTAGAACCTTTTGTTGGTAGCTCGCTGACCGGAGAGGATATTTCCAACGAATTATCAAGAAAATTCTAAATCACGACGATTCTGGAGCTCTCAATGTCGGAGGAAACTTCCCCTATAAAGTCTGAAGTTGGGGAAAAGTTTTAAGACAAGAATCGAGTGATGAGAATTCCTAAAACTCGAGTTTGAAGATCTTAGATTATGGTTTTTTCTTTCTCGAATTTCTTCCAAATTTGAGGGCTATGGTTAATCATTTTCCTTCCTACCAACTCCTACATATTTCATATGGGATTTACAACAAGTTTCGTGAAGGAATCAGGTACTGAAAAGTTTTATAATCGGTTGCCTAACAAAAGGTTTCTAGATATACTCCAGCGAGAAACATATTTTCCAACGAACTTTGGAAGGTTATAACTTGTGCTATAGACCACAAAAAGGTATGAACTTGGTCTCTACATATTGCTTGAAACTTCGTCTAAAGGTTTCGTGGAGCAATCAAATCCATTAGATGTCTATATATAGCTATAAAAAGGTAAAACCAGAGGGGTCTGATAAGAAAAACGAGATTTTTCTAGCTACCAATGAAGAAGATGAAGTCCAAAGTCAAAGGTCAAACTTTGACCAATAAAAGTCAAAGATAGATATATGTTGACCTTCCCTCAGTTTTCTACATTTTAACTTCCTTCCTGACCGATTCTCATGAAAATCTTTATGGTTCCAAAAACTAGACAAACTAAGGAGTCTGTGGAAGGAAATTTGAGATAATTTGGATACTGGAAGCTCAAGAACGGAAATCCCAAATGTCGACGACGAGGTAAGTAGTGACCTTGGACATTTTGTTAAAAAATACTTGTAGGAACCCATTCGATTTTCCATATGAACCCTGAATTTAGGATATATGAAAGAAAAACAAAAAGAACTGTGAGTTAAGGCCCTGAACTGATCAAAATGCTCAGATTTAAGAAACGTTAAAATAACCCAATAAATGAACTCCTAGGATGACATATGAAAATTTGAAAGCTATTGGAACACGTTGAGTAGCAAAACCAAGAATTATGGGTAAAATGACCAAAATGCCCCTCACTTATGAAAATCCAAGGTCTATACGTGCTCCAAATGATTTCGTACTTCTTATAAGGTCTATTATGAAGGTCAT
The DNA here is from genome assembly GCF_002738365.1 of Cucurbita moschata. NCBI lineage: Eukaryota > Viridiplantae > Streptophyta > Magnoliopsida > Cucurbitales > Cucurbitaceae > Cucurbita > Cucurbita moschata. The sequence goes on from NW_019268881.1 coordinate 10,302, forward strand.
GAAGATATGTTTGAGGTTTCAAGTTGTTTGGAACCTAAACCAAGTTAGGACCCAAGAAACACCTAAAGGAAACACTACAAGTATCAAGACTCTTCAGAACCCTCTAAAGAACTCCTTAGGAATCTATGACCTTCTAGAACAACTCATGCTAAGATGGGTTCATATGGTTATACCTCAAGGAATTACGAACCTTGGAAACTTACAAGATTGAGAACCAAGAACAATACCACACAAGCTTTACAACTACCCAAGTGAGAAGATGCAAGGTACCACTCAAGGATAAGGGACCAAGGTCCTCAGATAAAAAAAGTCTAATCATGTCCAAAGTGACCTATGACCTCCTACCAAGCAATGCTTTTTTAGTCCCAAGATTTCTTCTTCTAGGTGGGATGCCTTGCACCATGTTTCCTTTGCAGAATATCATGATTGGCCTCATTTCTCTTATTTAGAAGAGATGTCCTGCACCATATTACGGGTACCCAAAAG
>NW_019268882.1:0-10771 GCF_002738365.1 Cucurbita moschata
AAAAAAAAAATTATTATAATGATTTCATTTATGAAAACGAGTTATTACTTTTAAATGGAAAGAAATTATAATGATTTCATTTAGTTTTCATAAACATAATTATTTGAATTACAAAATCATTTCAATTATAAGAATTTCATTTAGATTTATAAAACTTTTAATTATTTTTAAAATGTTACTCACCGTTTTCATTAATATTTTTTTTTATATTATAACATTTAAATATGTTATATATATATATATATATATATATAATAAAAATAAATTTAAAATGTTATATATATATATATATATATTATTTTAAATGAAACGTGGTCTATAATTTTTTACAATAAATTTAAAAATAAATAAATATTATTTTTCGTGGTCCACATTTCGGTTCACGTTTTAGTGGTCAGTATAAATTCCTATTTTTTAAAACTTGATCGCTATTTAAACTCATCACCTCTTCGTATTTTTCAGAACACAACACACAGAACATTCGTATATTTCAGAACACAACACACAGAACATTTGTTTCCTCGATCTAAACTTTTTTTTTTTAAAAGCCTCCATTGTTGCTCTCTCCAAAGCTTCCAATTCTATTCTTTTTTATCTTATTCCTGAGATTGATGTCTATTACTTCAGAGTGTTGTGTGTTTTTGTAAGATTTCAGACAATTGTACCGGTTTGATCATGAGCCGTGGAAAGGATTGAGTTTTCTCTTGAACTGTAAAAAGAGCGGTGTACTAGTTTGATCCTGAGCCGTGGAAAGGATTGAGTTTGCTCTTGAACTCGTAAAAAGAGCGGTGTACCGGTTTGGTCCTGAGCCGTGGAAAGGATTGAGTTTGCTCTTGCACTCGTAAAAGAAGCGGTGTAGCGGTTGGGCTCTAATCCGAGGAAAGAATCAGACAGTTTTATTCAAATTTCCAAGAGGCGCTTGGGGAGTGGAGTAGGTCGAGTTTGACCGAACCACTATAAAACTACGGTGTTATATTTTTTTTTGACCCTTTTCCTATTTAAATTCAAAATTTTAAGCTAAGTTTTATTTTTATTAAAAAAAAATTAATAATTACATTGTTGAAACCCTATTCACCCCTCTAGGGTTGTCATATTGATCCAACAATTGGTATTAGAGCAGGTTGCTCTTATTAATTGTTTTTTATATAAACTTTATTTCTAAATATTATGGCAAATCTGAATTTAATAGAGTATCTATGTGTTGTTCAGCATATGAAATTTGGAAAACTCAAGAAACAAAAATTAGCATGTTAACTAATAATAGAATATATGCAAATGAATCTCTAAGTGATGAAAAAGTAGCAAATTTTTGCTTCATGACTCATGATGACAAAGAGGATGAAGTCATGGCTCAGGGTAACAAAGATGATGAAGAAGACGAGGTAATTCTTGAATCTCCTTCTTACGATGAATTATTTAAAGTTTTTGAGGAGATACAACTTGATTTAGAAAAATTTGGTTCAAAGTATGTTATGCTTCAAAAGAAATATGAGGCTTCAATTATTAAAAATGAGTCTTTATTAAATGAAATTTCTTGCTTGAAAGAGAATAATCGTAATGTTGTAGAATTTGATATACCCTGTGAAAAACATGTAAATGATTGTGATGAGAAAATTGCATTACTTGATAAAATTAAATTTCTTGAGCATGATTGTTGTGAAAAAGATAAGTTAATTAAATTACTCGAAGTAAAGGAATCAAATACTATGCAAGAACTTGGCAAGTCTAAAGAGTCTATTCTAAAGTTAACTAGAGGTGCTCAAAAGTTAGATAAAATAATTGAAGCAGGTAAGCCTTATGGTGATAAAAGAGGATTAGGCTATATTGATGACCTTCAAGTTCTAAAACAATATTTGTTCAACCATCCCCCATTATGCCTAAGCCTAATACATGCAAATTTGTACCTGAGTATGATAAATCTAGATTTGTGCTTATATGTCATTATTGTGGTGTTGAAGGTCATATTAGACTTAATTGCTTTAAATTGAAAAATTCTCAAAACATTACTTCCGGAAGAAAATTTTCTAAAAATATAAAATTTAACAATGTTTTAAGAAATAATTTTTCTATTGAAAATAAAATACATAAACATAGTCCAACAAATAATTCCTGCATGATGTTGCTTGTTTCCCGTGTGGTAAGTTTTTTAATATGAATGCAAGCATGATTCTTAAATTTGTGAAAACTAACTTATTAGGACCCAAACAAGTATGGGTACAAAAGGTCAATTTTGAGTATCTTTGTTTATAGGTTTATTTGAAAGCCTCCAAGAAAAATAAGTGGTATTTGGACCATGGTTCCTCAAGACACATGACGGGAAACCAATCCAAGTTTGTGAATCTTTCCAAGAAGGATGGCGACTTAGTAACTTTGGGCGACAACAAGAAAGGTAAAATAATTGGTAAGGGTACTATAGGTAATGACTCTGGTACTCTTAGTTGATGATTTTTGGAGATTTACTTGGGTTTTGATGATAAAACATAAAAATGATGTTTTGAAAAGATTGGCTAATTTTGTAAAAAGAGTTCAAAATGAAAAATGTTTTTTTTTTTAATTACTAAAATTAGAAGTGACCATGGAGGAGAATTCGTGTAGCGTTTGAAATTTTTTGTGAAGATAATGGTTTTTACCGTGACTTCTTTCCAAGGACTCTTCAACAAAACGGTATGGTTGAAAAAAAAACGTACTTTACAAGAATTTGCTAGATCAATGTTAGATGAATATGATTTACCTAAATATTTTTGGGCGGAAGCGGTTAATACCACCTGTTATGTTTCAAATAGAGTTTTAATTAGATACTCTTATAAAACTTATCATGAAGTCTATCATAATAAAATTCCAAATATTGGGTATTTCAAAGTTTTTTTTTGTTGCAAATGTTTTATTTTGAACAACAAACAAAAGTAAATTTGATTCTAAAATGGATACTGGTATTTTTCGTTGCAAATGTTTTATTTTGAACCACAAACAAAAGTTAGGAAAATTTGATTCTAAAATGGATATTGATATTTTTCTTGGTTATTCATCTATTAGTAGAGCTTATAGAGTTTTCAACAAGATAACTTTAAAGAATCTATATGTGAGGTATTTGATGAATCTTGTAATAATATTTCTAATGAGTTTATTTGCAGGGATGATTTAGAAAGAAATTTGGGAGATTTACTCAGGGACAAAGGAAAACAAACTCTTTCAAGCAAAGAAAAGTGAGCTCAAATGAAAAGAAGGAAGAAGGTTGTTCATCAATGCCAAAAGTATGGAGGTATGCCTCATCTCATCCCAAGGACTTGATTATTGGTGATCCCGAACAAGGTGTGAAAACTCGTTCCTTTATTAATTTAATCTTGTTTTTGTTTCTCAAACCAAAAAAGTCTTAAGGATGCCGAAAATGATGAGTTTTGGATTTTAGCTATGCAAGAAGAACTAAATCAATTTGAAAGGAACAAAGTTTGGGAATTAGTCTCTAGGTCCTCTAATATTTCCATTATTGGAACCAAATGGGTTTTTAGAAATAAAATCGATAAAAATGGGAATATGATTAAAAATAGAGCTAGACTTGTAGCTCAAGGTTATTGTCAAGAGGAAGGTATAGACTATAAAGAAACTTTTGCACCCGTTGCTAGATTAGAAGCTATTAAAATGTTACTTGCATTTGCTTGTTACAAGAATTTTATATTATATCAAATGGATGTGAAAAGTGCATTTGGTTATATTATGGAGAAAGTTCATGTAAAACAACCTCGTGGATTTGAAAATTTTGATTTTCCACATCATGTTTATAAGTTGAAAAAGGCTCTTTATGGCTTAAAACAAGCTCCAAGAGCTTGGTACAATAGACTTAGTAATTTTTCTTATTGAGAATGATTTCAAAATGGGTAAGTTCGACACAACTCTCTTTAAAATAAAGAAAAAGATATGTAGTAGTGCAAATATATGTGGATTATATTATATTTGGTTCTAATAATCCTTCTTTGTGAGAAGAATTTTCTAAATGTATGATGAGTATGATGGGAGAGCTCAGTTTCTGTCTTGGACTTCAAATCAAACAACGGAAAGATGGTATCTTCCTAAATCAAGAGAGATACACCAAGGATTTATTCAAAGGTTCAAGTTTAATGAAGGTAAGATTGCAAAAACTCCAATGAGCACATCTACCCAGCTTAATAAGGATGAAAAAGGTAAATGTGCAGATATAAAATCTTATCGAGGTATGATTGGATCTTTACTTTACTTGACTGCTAGTAGACCTGATATTATGTTTAGTGTATGTTTTTGTACTAGGTTTCAATCTTGTCCTAAGGAATCTCATCTACATGCCGTTAAAAGAATATTAAATATTTGCATGGGACTATTAATTTAGGATGGTGGTATCCTAGAAATGTTGAGTTTAAATTGACAGGATATTCTGATGCAAATTTTGCGGGAAGTTTACTTGATCGTAAAAGTAGTAGTGGAACTTGTCAATTTCTTGGTTTAGTAAAAAGCAAAATTCGGTTGCCTTATCTACTACCGAAGCGGAATATATTGCGATTGCTAGTTGTTGTGCTCAAATTCTTTGGATGAAACAAACTCTTTGTGATTTTGGATAAAAATTTAATAGTGTGCCTATCTTTTGGATAACACCAGTGCTATTAATTTAACTAAAAATCCTGTTCATCATTCTAGAACTAAACATATTGACATTAGACATCGTTTTATAAGAGAGCATGTGCAAAATGGACATATTATTTTTGATTTTGTAAACTTTAATAATCAATTAGTAGATATCCGTTAAATGAAGATTTTTTTTTTTTGCAAAAATAGGCTTGGTATTATTCGGTGTGATATATCTTGAATTTGAATTTGGTATTATTCGGTGTGATATATCTTCAATTTGAATTTGGTATTACTCGGTTTGATATATCTCGAATTTTATAATCTTAATTATAGACATGTTCTTAGGGGGAGCATGTCATTCTTTTATTATTCTTTTATTGTTCTTTTTGATGATTACAAAGGGGAGAAAATTAGGAAAAATATGCTCTAAGTTTTTTATTGTATAATTAATGAATCACTTCGTTGTTATTTTATAATTAATGAATCACTTTGTTATTGTGTTATTTCATAATTTAGTGAAGCATTCATATAGGAGGAGAATATGAATTTGAGTGAATTTCAAATTTATGATAATATATTAGAATGCCTATGATAATGTGTAACGGTACACCTTCTGAGGAGAGAGGAGAGAGAGAGAGAGAGAAAAAAAAAAAAAAAAAAAAAAAAAAAAAAAAAAAGGGCCCCCGCCGAAAATCACGAGATTTCGGCGGGATCCACTAGGGTTCCCGTAAACCCTAGGGGTGGCCACCGCCTTTAGGGAGAAGGGGGCGCTAGTGTGGGGGGAAGCAGGAGGAAGCCAACGCGCCACCGGAGAACGGACGAGCGACGACGCATCCACCGGCGACGATAGCCAAGCCCTGCGAGTTGGACCGTCGGGACCTTTGGACGAGGGAGACGCAGCGCAGGCGCGGGTTCCCCCAGCATTCGGCGAGACCTCTCAACCGGCGTGCAGCCCGCGTTCGGACACCACCCCAGAGCCTCGTCCCCTTTGTGGCCCAAGCCGGAGGCGTTCCCGAAACCCTGCGCCGGCGGTGTTCGTCGCAGCCATTGGTTTCTGCTCCACCGGCGGCTTCGCGAACCTCCGGTTCGGCTAAGTGCGGCTTGGCGGCTCGACATCCGAATAGTATACCGATTCCTAGGTTTTCGACCCTTCCGAAGCCATTTCCGCCCTCGTTTCAACCATTTGAGAAGGTAGTTAGGCGCTGGAGTTAGCGTTGTGGGCGACTTCGGTCAAGGCCAAGGAGGTAAGTAACCTTACTGTTGGCGTTAGTTATTATGTATGTTGGTGCGTGCCCTATGGCCCTTGCATGCACCATATGTTGTTGCTGTATGCTAGGTTAGATGTTTCTTGCCGTGAAATGCTATATGCATGCTTTGTTTATGTATGTGATTCTTGCAGTGAATTGCTATGTATGCCATGTTTAGGAATATGATGTTGTGACGCGTTTTGTCGCCCTGCATGTATGATGAGCTTGATTGACATGTCATGATTGTAATGAGAACCCCACATGCCATGAATAAGATGACTAGTATGCTAGGATATGCTTGCTCAATGGGGTCCCGGTTATGCTATGTTATGCTTGCCTACTGTGAACCCGGTTATGCTATGTAATGCGGCGAGGGGATGGAGCGTCGTAGGTGTAATGCCATGGAGGTAAACCTTAAGAACCTCATGCACGCTATGGTTATGTACTTGGGGCACTCCCCCGTTATGCTACTGATGGGAAGGATGCGTATATTCGATATTGTGTTCGCCATGATATCATGCAGGCCCTCCTTGTCTGTGGCGTCCGGTATTGTATGTCATACATACCCGACCAAGCCAGGCCCAGGGAGCTCGCTTGCGAGCTCGCCTGGTGGGCCCACAGTCACACACGTGGGCCATGTGTGGAACATTACCATGCATCCACCCCCGCCCGGACAAGGCAAGGGCCTAAGGCCATGGGAAGGAATGGAAGACAGACCTCTCTCCCAGTTTCCGTTCGTCTAGCAGTGTGCGGCATGTATGGTAACGATGTGTGACATGTATGGGTATTTCTGTGTGACATGTATGGGTATTTTCTGTGTGACATGTATGTGTGTTGCGTGCGTCTTGTATGTCTATCATGTGCGACATGTAGATGTACTGTGTGCGACTGCTTATATCCGAATGTATGAATATATGCTTAACCCCAACAGTGGGGCGACTTACTGAGTATTTTATATAATACTCAAGCCACGTGCTACCAATATTTTCAGGAAAGGGCAAGGCTCCCATGTACGGGTGACGGTGGATGAGGCGAAGGGCCATGGAAATCTTGAGGAGGGTTTGTTGTGCCGTAGCGCCTGTTGGGTTCTCTTGAGTTCTTAGTTTTGCGAAGTGTTTGTTTAGTCTCTGTTGATTACTTCTAGGCTAGGTTGTCGCAATTGATTTTCTAGGTATGAACTGCTTAAATTGATGAATGCACTTTCGTTATCGAGACTGTTCCATGTGAGCCCTTTTCCTGTTGATTTGACGAGTATAAGGTAACGTCGCTAATTAGGGTGGGGAAAATTAGGGGCGTTACATAATGCATCGGTATCAATATTATTATTTGGACATGTGCATTATATTATTTTAAGTTTTATGGTTTTCATACTATTTTTCTTGAAATGGTTTGTCATCATCAAACAGGGGGAGATTGTTGGCTTTTTCGCCTTAATCTCAAATTAATTAATTTTAATTAATTGATGTTTTGATGATAACAAACCTACCTTCAATTATTAACAATTCTCATCATTTTTGTAAACAGTGTAAGGTTGGAAATAACGATTTCAACGTCTTTTTTGGTTCACTCAAATTAGAGATAAAACGAAGAAGTTCCAATAAAAACAAATACCCGACGTGATGATGTGGTGGCAAAATTGACATCATGGACCAATCAAATTTAAAACAAGATACCCGACGTGATGATGTGGTGGCAAAATTGACATCATGGACCAATCAAATTTAAAACAAGATACCTGACGTGATGATATGGTGAAAAAATTGATGATGTGGTGACAAAATTGACATCATGGACCAGCGGCACAATTGACATTATAGACCAATCGAAGTATGACATTTATAAATTTGGTAGAGTAACAAAGGGTGGAGTTTTCAATTACATTTATAAAAATTTTCATTACTTTTAAATTATAAAATTATTTCAACAAAATGGTGTAATTTTTAATTACATTTATAAAAGTTTTCCATTACTTTTAAATTATAAAATCATTTAAATTACATTTATAAAAGTTTTCGGTTACTTTTAAATGAAAAAAAAATTTAAATTATAAAATCATTTAAATTACATTTATAAAAGTTTTCGGTTACTTTTAAATGAAAAAAAAATTATAAAGATTTCATTTACATTTATGAAAACTAGTTAGTTATTTTTAAATGAAAAAAAAATTATTATAATGATTTCATTTATTAAAACGAGTTATTACTTTTAAATAGAAAGAAATTATAATGATTTCATTTAGTTTTGATAAACATAATTATTTGAATTAAAAAATCATTTTAATTATAAAAATTTAATTTAGATTTATAAAATTTTTCATTATTTTTAAAATGTTACTCACGTAACATTTTTTTTTATATTATTACATTTATTATATATATATATATATATATATATATATATATATATAGGGTTTCGATTTTAAGCACTCTTTTACTGTTTTTTACACTCCGTTTCTTCGACATTCTATTTTAAATCATCAAGTCTAATCATTCGCAACGAAAGTTTCAAAAACCGTCAAACGTGACTCAGTCTTTTTAGCACGTACTTCAAACGTCCAAGATTAGGGTTCGATTTTAATCTCTCTTTTACTGTTCTATGCACTCCGTTTATTCGAAATTCTATTCTAATTCAACATGCCTGATCATTATCGACAGGAATTTTGAAAAAAGTCAAACGTGACTGGAACTTTTTAGCATGTACTTCAAACGTCACAGATTAGGGTTCGATTTTAATCTCTCTTTTACTGTTCTATGCACTCCGTTTCTTCGACATTCTATTTTAAATCATCAAGTCTAATCATTCGCAACGAAAGTTTCAAAAACCGTCAAACGTGACTCAGTCTTTTTAGCACGTACTTCAAACGTCCAAGATTAGGGTTCGATTTTAATCTCTCTTTTACTGTTCTATGCACTCCGTTTATTCGAAATTCTATTCTAATTCAACATGCCTAATCATTATCGACAGGAATTTTGAAAAATGTCAACCGTGACTGCGTTTTTTTAGCATATACTTCAAACGTCACAGATTAGGGTTTCCGAATTAGGGTTTCAATTTTAAGCACTCTTTTATTGTTTCAGGCACACCTCTTCTTAGAAATTCTATAACAATTCATTATGCCTGATCATTACTCACAGAAATTTCGAAAAACGTTGACCGTGACTCGGTTTTTTTTATCATGTACTTCAAACGTCACAGATTAGGGTTTCCGAATTAGGGTTTCGATTTTAAGCACTCTTTTACTGTTTTTTACAATCCGTTTCTTCGACATTATATTTTAAATCATCAAGCCTAATCATTCGCAACGAAAGTTTCAAAAAACGTCGACCGTGACTCAGTTTTTTTAGCACGTACTTCAAACGTCCCAGATTAGGGTTCGATTTTAATCTCTCTTTTACTGTTCTATGCACTCTGTTTCTTCGAAATTATATTCTAATTCAACATGCCTAATCATTATCGACAGGAATTTTGAAAAACGTCAACCGAGACTGGGTTTTTTTTAGCATGTACTTCAAACGTCACAGATTAGGATTTCCGAATTAGGGTTTCGATTTTAAGTACTCTTTTACTGTTTTTTACACTCCGTTTCTTCGACATTCTATTTTAAATCATCAAGCCTAATCATTCGCAACGAAAGTTTCAAAAAACGTCGACAATGACTCAGTTTTTTTAGCACGTACTTCAAACGTCCCAGATTAGGGTTCGATTTTAATCTCTCTTTTACTGTTCTATGCACTCTGTTTCTTCGAAATTCTATTCTAATTCAACATGCCTAATCATTATCGACAGGAATTTTGAAAAACGTCAACCGAGACTGGGTTTTTTTTAGCATGTACTTCAAACGTCACAGATTAGGATTTCCGAATTAGGGTTTCGATTTTAAGTACTCTTTTACTGTTTTTTACACTCCGTTTCTTCGACATTCTATTTTAAATCATCAAGCCTAATCATTCGCAACGAAAGTGTCAAAAAACGTCGACCGTGACTCAGTTTTTTTAGCACGTACTTCAAACGTCCCAGATTAGGGTTCGATTTTAATCTCTCTTTTACTGTTCTATGCACTCCGTTTCTTCGAAATTCTATTCTAATTCAACATGCCTAATCATTATCGACAGGAATTTTGAAAAACGTCAACCGAGACTGGGTTTTTTTTAGCATGTACTTCAAACGTCACAGATTAGGATTTCCGAATTAGGGTTTCGATTTTAAGTACTCTTTTACTGTTTTTTACACTCCGTTTCTTCGACATTCTATTTTAAATCATCAAGCCTAATCATTCGCAACGAAAGTGTCAAAAAACGTCGACCGTGACTCAGTTTTTTTAGCACGTACTTCAAACAACCCAAATTAGGGTTCGATTTTAATCTCTCTTTTACTGTTCTATGCACTCCGTTTCTTCGAAATTCTATTCTAATTCAACATGCCTGATCATTATCGACAGGAATTTTGAAAAACGTCAACCGTGACTGGGTTTTTTTAGCATGTACTTCAAACGTCACAGATTAGGGTTTCCGAATTAGGGTTTCGATTTTAAGCACTCTTTTATTGTTTCATGCACACCTCTTCTTAGAAATTCTATAATAATTCATTATGCCTGATCATTACCCACAGAAATTTCGAAAAACGTTGACCGTGACTCGGTTTTTTTTTATCATGTACTTCAAACGTCACAGATTAGGGTTTCCGAATTAGGGTTTCGATTTTAAGCACTCTTTTACTGTTTTTTACACTTCGTTTCTTCGACATTCTATTTTAAATCATCAAGCCTAATCATTCGCAACGAAAGTGTCAAAAAACGTCGATCGTGACTCAGTTTTTTTAGCACGTACTTCAAACAACCCAAATTAGGGTTCGATTTTAATCTCTCTTTTACTGTTCTATGCACTCCGTTTCTTCGAAATTCTATTCTAATTCAACATGCCTGATCATTTCGA
>NW_019268883.1:0-10747 GCF_002738365.1 Cucurbita moschata
AAAATGCTTTTAGAAGTAAAAAATAGCCAATATTTTAGTTATATTAAAAATATTATAGCTCTAAAAAAAATGCTATAAAATGTTTTTATAGCAATTTATATAAGCTATAGTATCATACTCTATTATAACATTTTTTATAGCTAGAAAAAGACAATATAAAAAGTCTCAAACTTTTAATAACATGGGCTGTCACGACGTTTGAAAAACGTTATAAAAAGTCTATGATAGCGTTTTTCATAAGCTATCATATCTATTATTTGTTGTAGTGGTTGCACTTAAGTTCATGAAATGTTTATAGACTCCAACTCTTAGTACTATTAATGCAATTAATTTCATATGAGTTTGTAATAAATAAAACTATGGTACATTCAATACAACTTCATTTTCTTGTCATACGAAGCAAAATAGAAGAATTAAATCAAACAAACTGATGAACTGAGCTGAAAAAATCCAACCCAACCCAAACTGATTAGTTTGATTCATTTGTTGGGTTGTAGTTTATTTGATAACACTTGCATATTAGAACAATTCAATATTACATGTCTTACTTACAAGTAAAATACTAGACCATCAACTTTTTGTTTTATTGTCCAACAACCGCTCAAGAAAATAGATTTCAAATTTGAGAAAAAAAAATATATTGAGTAGGAGTTAAAAATGTTGCATTTATCTTAAAAAGGGCATTTGGTCTAGTGGTATGATTCTCGCTTAGGGTGCGAGAGGTCTCGAGTTCAATTCTCATAATGCCCCTATGTTCATTTCTCAAAAGATGAGCCTCAGAGAAATTGAATGATAATGATCTATTTAATATAATGATGATACATTCCATAAACAACTTAATATATAGTCCATGATAAGGGCATTTGGTCTAGTGGTATGATTCTTGCTTTGGGTGCAAGAGGTCTCGAGTTTGATTCTCGGAATGCCCCTCCAAAAGAAAAAAGGACAATTTTGAAAGAAAAAAAATTGTTTAGTTATCAATGGGGCCTAACCCAAAGGAATGCGTGGCAATGCACAACTTTAATATAAATTTCATATATTGAGGCACCGAAAATATATAGACTAGCAACTAAGAATCAAGATATACTACTTGAGACCTCTCAAAATGCCCCCAACAATATTATATCAAAATGAACCTCTCAAAATGCCCCCAACAATATTATATCAAAATGAATTATGAAGATGATATGATTTAAAATGAAACATATTCTTGGAAGAAGAATAAAGATCATCTTGGGCCGTTCTTCAAAAATAACATTACAAAATGAAACATATTCTTGGAAGAAGAATAAAGATCATCTTGGGCCGTTCTTCAAAAATAACATTACACAAATTGTTCTATTGTATTCTTTCTACTTTTCATTATGTTGTCCGCTGTCGTCAAATAGGATCTGTTGCCCAAATAACTGAATGAAGAAGTTTCATGATGTGGTATTCTCAAGGGCCGAAGTGCAAAGCCCCATAGCTTATCCGTAGTCAGGAAGACAAGAAGTTTCAGAGAGCCATAGGTTCGAATCCTGTCACCTTGATGTGGTATTCTCAGGGGCTGAAGTGCAAAGCCCCATCGCCTATCCGTGGTCAGGAAGGCAGGCGAATCCTGTCACCTTGATGTGGTATTCTCAGGGGCTGAAGTGCAAAGCCCCATCGCCTATCCGAAGGCAGGCGAATCCTGTCACCTTGATGTGGTATTCTCAGGGGCTGAAGTGCAAAGCCCCAAATTGTCATTCTTTTGTCTTTTGAAACCCCTTACCTTATCAGTCATCAGGCAGGTTTTTGGTATCATATATCGAGATAATTATTATGAAAAAGTTATTTCACTAGTGTGACTTAGATACCCTTTCTTTGTAGTATCAGTCATGTTATTTGAATAGCCTGAAGTCATCATAGCCTCTCCACCGGTTTGGAAGACTCCTTCGGCATCAATGTGCTCCAATGAAAGAGATCAGACCCTTTCCTGAACCAGAACCGGGCACAAAACGTCAAGGAGAAAGTCGAAAGTGAGCTCTTTTTACGCATACCAATCTCGAAACCCAATTAGCTCACGGGCTGTCTCCTCAACCCTGGCGAGTATGAGTGCTTGGTAAGAGAGAATGTCGAATGAGAAAGACATTCGATTACGGCAACATTCGCAACTACCAAAGTGCACTAAACCTAGTAGAGATCTTCGATAATGGAACTTCAAGCCCATTTAATCAATCCGCTTTGTACATTATTGTTGACCGAATCGGATGCACGCTAGGCCTAAATTCTCTCTCAGTCACCCGGAGATGAAAGGAAGATCAAATTTGAAGTTTTCGAATCAAAGAGAAAGTGGATCTGAGTTCTACACGCTTTCATGTTCAAAAACTTCACTTGCCTACGGTACTTTACTTTGGAAGTGCAACAATACGGTCATCTCTGAGCCGTGTATAGAGAATTCCTTGATCATTTCCTTGGCGGATAACCCAAAAGAAATCGCTTCCCTGACCACCCATCTTATGAGTCCATTCTTGTCTTGTTGGTTTGTTGTACTATTCTATACCTCTCTCGATTGATAGAAAGACGTTCGGGAGCTGGGAGGGCTTATCGTGAGGGAACTTTCCTTTTCACGGTAGGCAAAGTAAAGCGGGAGCTGCATATGTCCATGGTGATCAAGGCAAAGCAACTCCTTCTTTAAAAGAGGTTGGTTTTATCGAAATTGATAGATCCGCTTTCGTTAAAGAAAAAATAGGAGCTCTTGGTTTGGCCGATGTCGATTCGTATGACAATGCGGACTCGACTCAGGATGAGGATTCTACTTTTCATACTGCTGCTATGAGCCAAAAGAGCTGGTAAGCTATCTCGCTAAACGAAAGGAAAAAGCACGTACGGGTTGACCTTGTTACAAGGGGCGGGGCCCAGCCAAAGAAGGTCAATCGGACTAGGTTAGAACCCTTGATCCGGTTCAACTAGGTTCTTCCATGCGAGAATGTATGCGTATCGGTATCCTCTTTAGGACCGGTTGCTTCCTCTTTTTGTTTATACGTTTGGAGAAACCTGCTAAGCCCGCCTTTCTTACTAGGTGTGTTTCAATCTTTCAGCTCAAACTTTCCTATCGTCCGACGGAAAAAGTAGGAGTACGACTACCTTTTCCTTTTCTTGCCCGAGCCAGGGGATCATTCAGTTTCTACCAAAAGGTTCGCTATCTATTAGTTGTCGTAAACGAATGTATTTCTCATTTCATGTTAGCTCCTCCAAGAGCTTCCTGGTCCGTAGTAGACGAAACCTTGGACTTCTATCGGACTTATAGCATTGCCTGGTGAGCTCGCCGTTGAGGGTTGGCCTTACAGGAGATCGAGCAGCCTTTCTTTCCCTACCTGATATGCTTTCCCGCTTATCGTGCAACTAGCCAACTAGCCAAAGAGAGAGGGAGAGGGATCATGTCAATCAATTTGTATGTGCATTTTGTCCGTCCTGTACTTGCCTGCTTAGCTTTCTTAGCCAACATCTCCGGTTTTCCCCGAACCAAGAGGTCCTGCTTATCCATACCCAACAGTCACACTTTCAGCCGAAAGACTGATTTTTTTCATAAAGTCGGATCATAGATCAAGAAAGAATGAAGCTGCTTACAGGGACGGTTACGCGATACGTCTTTTCATACTCGCCTTTTCTTTAACCCTGCTATCAACCTAGCCATTCTCGCTTGTTGCTTTAAGGGGTCTCCCCACTGTAGATTACTCGGATTGGTTCTCGCGTCCCTGTGCCAAAAAGGATGGGCGAGTTTGGTTTGAGTGTTCCTCGATTGGGTGGATCCATATGCTCCTGAGGGGTGAGACGAGGTGTAGTGCAGTCTGGTCAGCGCATCTGTTTTAGGTATGTTGTCCGCTAAAGGTTTTAGGAAAGAGGGTACAAATTTTCTACATAGGTCATCTGTGGTCACAATCCTTTTAAGGAAGATGCTCCCAAATAATCGGTGAACAATAGCCTTTAAAGAAGTTTCAGAGAGCAAGAAGAGGCAGAATAGAGAATAGGAGTGAGTCGTGCAAGGAAGAAGGAACTAGTAGGTTTAATTTGGGTTCGTTTGAACTAAAAAACGAACCAAAATTTTTCAAACGAACCCAAATTTAAGACTCACTAGCCCAAAGTCCATATGTGGTAAAAAAAAAAAACCTTCCGTGGCCCAACCCTTATTCGCAGTCCGCATCCAACCATTTCTTTTTCAACCTACACGTATGCTCCAGGCCAAACTCACGTAACTAGTCAAAAGATGCGGCCCATAACTGAACGAAAGACAAGTGTCACAATCGCACTCTTGCAGTAGTGAGACAATGATTATGTTACATTTGTTCTAATCCAATGAACAAGTCAACCATGCAAAATTTAGACTCAATGAAAAATAGCAATGTATGCTCGAATTACGTTTAGAAGAAATATTTTAGAAAAGGTGAGCGAGGAAATACATTAAAAACAATTTCAAATTAAGCAATGTTATAAGCTAAAAGTGAAGAAACAACAACTGGTCACGTTCTACTATAGTACATTTTGGGACATTTTAGTCCTAATGGGTGTAGATATGATTTTGAGGACTAATCATACACCCCGTATTGGCACAACAATAATAGTAAAGGCCTATCTAAGATGAAAGCAAGTAAAAGGGGTTTGGAATGACCATGCCACCATGAACCACAAATTATTTACAAGAATAGCTGAGACATCTAACATGCAACCACAGGCAACATGCCTCAGCCAATCATGACCGCGACATCTGCCCTTACACAATTTGTCAATATCTCTATCAACCGGCTCTTCATAAACTCAACGTTGTAGGATGAGGCTGACTTTAGGTCTCGTGACGCGCTTCTAGCTGATCTCAGTATTAAGGAGTCTTTTCCAACCTACTAGGAGTTGTTGAAAATCACTTCTCGGTTTGCTAACTCTTCAAGTCTTCTCTGTTGGTGTCTTTCCTACTTTCTTCGCTTGAAACAATTTCTTCTTTGCATGACGTCATACCACCTGCTTTTACTTGATGTTTTCTTGGTCGGAATAATAACGTTTCAAGTTACTGATGTGGACAACAGGGTTAGTCTGTATCCATAGGAGCAATTGGATCCTATATGATGTCTTCCTAATCTTGTGGATAACTTCGACTAGTCCATAGAATTTTCGCACCAGTCTTTGGTTCTTGTTGCTTTGAACTCAAAGTTGATCTAACCTTAACTTATCATAACTCTCTATTTGCTTTGAAATTATCGTGGTCGACCCTTCTCTTCATCCGTCTGGATGGTATTTTTGCGTGAACATGTGTTGCTTTAGTGGTTTGTTTTTGTCTCCCTTATTCAGTAGAGGTGTTGGCTTGGTGTCTTTGCCAAGCATTTGAGTGATCACTGACAAGGCTGAGCCGCGTGACATCTATTTGTGGTAGGCCACATAAAACTAATCTTGTGATTTATCTCTCTTGGTAGGGCTAAACCCAATATCTGACCTTCTTGTTTTGGGTCGTGGTGTTCATGTAGTGGCAATAAAGTTTTTGTTGAGGTTGGCTGAGCTCCCCCTTTTCAAATACAACAATGGCAGCAAGTGTAGATTCATCATGGCTAAGATTCTTTCTCAACTGTACTATCGTCATCATTTTCATCCCTCTTGGTTGATGGATGTTTGTCTGAATGATCGTTGGGTTAGACTCCGTTACTACTAGACATTTTGCTAGGGGCATGTAAATGACTTTGTGTTCTAGCAAGATGTCAATCCCTGACTATTTGGGCTCTAGAATGTTGGATATGAAGGCTGACTATTTATAGTAAAAATCTGATAGACATATGTATACTAAATAATTATATATAGTAGGCGGTTACATATAATGAAGCTATATATAATAAACTAAAATCATATGTATACCCATTAGTCAGTGCTTCCTAAATGTACATTTCTCATTCTCCATATCCTCTATTTGCATACTTGAAGTCATTAATCACAAAACCATTAGTCAATATTTCTTCTTACATTTTCTCTATCATGTTCTTTGTGTTCATTTAGATCAAGTGTGTGCATTGTTGTGTGACTCTAGTAACTGGTATCAGAGCGAGGAGAGATTCACCACGATCTGTGAAGATGGAAAGTTCAAAGACTGGAATTGAAAAATTTGATGGATTCGATATCAGTTTCTATAAGATACAAATTGAAGGTTGTCTATATGAGAAAGATATTCAGGAACCCATTTTGAGGGTGAAGCTGGATACCATGACCACGGAAGAGTGGAAGTTCAAGGATTGTCACGCCGTAGGGTTAATCTGGTTGACGCTGCCAGGGAACCAAAGAAAGTGCGATTGGAAATGGTCCATACAGACGTTTGGGGACCATCTCCAGTTTCTTCATTTCTAGTACCAAAATTTCATGGATTAGATGTCTCGCACTTTGCAACGACAACTCTCTATTTTCCTAAGGCTAGACAGATATCTCATGACCACTCTTTTCCTCCTCACCATATCTAGACACTATAACGTTGATCCAGTATTGTCTTATGTAGTTAACGTTCACTCTTTAACGTCCAAGGACATTTTATAACTACCACGAAAATCAAAACATACAATAAATTCATACAAGTTTTACAACATATCATATACTACAAATTAGGGTTAGACTGCTTACTTGGTCGCGGAGAGACGTGTCATCGAGCTGAGTCATAGAGATATACGACTCTTTATCCTAAGAAAAAATCTATATAATTTAAAATCTTGCTGCTCTGATACCAATTTGTCACAACCTAAATTTCAAGTGTTCAAAACTCAAATAGAAACTAAAATTGAGAGTGACAACAAATAAAAATAAAAGTAAATTAATATAAAATAAGAAAATGTTGTAAAATTAAAATGAGATTGAGAAAACAACCCAACATTAAATATAAAATTAAATTAAATTATAAGACGGTGTTGTTCAAATTTATCCAAACAAAAAAAAAAATTTGTTTGGGATACAATTAAAAAATAATAATAAAAAATTAAAATAAAATAAAATAAAATACAAAAATACTACAACACAAAGACAGACTAACACTACATAACAACCCCATCTGTGAGTTCACAACCTTTGAAGGCTCCTTCATCTCAACGGTAAGTTCTATTACGAACCCATAAAAAATAATCACACCTATGACCGCATCTCCTGACTTTAAACTACTAGTCTAAACATGGTTTCGTCATGAAAGTTTTAGAGATAAATCTATCTTTAATAAAATATTTTTCTCTTAATTTATAATTAGTCATAAAAAGAAATAATTAGGTACAAATTTGGTCTAGAATTCAAATCTTTCAAATCTTATTGTTCCTTAACCAGATTCAAATCCAGATTCTTGAACTCCGAGTATCTTAAATACAGTTGGTATCCTCTAATAAAAAGGAATTTCTCTTCAGATCATTAAATTCTTATAGACTCCAGGCTCAATATCATTAAAACAATTATGTTTTATCTTGAACACGCCAAACATGAAACTAAAGTGCATTCAATTTAACTTCATTTTATTGCCATCTTGAATGATGTAGGGTATATTCTTGATTTACCTTAAAGTTCTTGTGACATGACAGTTCATATTAGTTAAGCTTTTTGCAAAATCACAAGTTAAAAGACAACAAAGATGAACCTAGGTCTATTAGTCAATTCAAAGACAATTTCTTTCTCCATCTTATCGATAATAATAGTTCAACTAAATCCATATTATGCAAAGAAACAAGTTTACGACTCATAAAAACAACTACCTAAATTATGTCCTAAAAAGTTGAAAACATAAATTGTAGTTGATAATTACACAGAAATTTCTGTAAATCCATGAATTCGTGTCCAATTAGTCAATCCTAAAGATTGTAACTAGCATATAGTAATTGAAGCTCCAAATGAAGTAATTTAAAGTTCCCCTTACTTAACTAAAGTTTATCTCATCTTTAATGAAGCATGAATTGCACTGAAGTTCATGAAATGCTTATAGACTCCAACTCTGAGTACTATTAATGCAATTATGTTTCATATGAGTTTGTCATAAATGAAGGTGCATTCAATACAACTTTATTTTCTTGTCACACGAGGCAAAATAGAAAAATTAAATCAAACAAATTGATGAACTGAACCGAATTAATCCAACCAGAATTGATTAGTTTATTTCTTTTGTTGGGTTGTTGGTTTATTTGATAACCCTTGTATATTATAACAATTCAACTTTTCGTTTTATAGCCCTCCAACTACCAAGAGAAAAATATATTTGAGTAGAAGCTAAAAATATTGGGTGTTCAAGAAAAGGCATTTGGTTTTGTTGTATGATTCTCACTTGAGGTGCAAGAGGTTTTGAGTTCAATTCTTGAAATGCCCCTATGTCTAAATCTCTTCTTATCTAAGGACTTCATATTCGAAATCAACCTAACTTCATATTCGACATTTATACTTACCATCATGCTCTTAATACTCATAGTCTTTCTTAACATCCCATCCCAAGGCTTTATTCTCCAAGACAAATTCTACATCCGAGGACTTCACGTGTTTCCTGCAATACGACAAAATACGGCTTCATACATACGTTTCAAGTGGTATAACAAGGGCATTTGGTCTAGTGGTATGAAAGTTCGATTCTCAAAATGCCCCTTCAAGAGATTGTAGTATGAAAGACATTTACCAAGTAAATAAATACATTAAAATAACACAAGTGACACATATGTAAACTATGTTATTAATATTTTATTTCTATTACATCTTTCCTTATTTATGAAATAATGAGCGGAGATATTTTTCATTTTCACAATTACTGATGACGGGAGGTTTAGGATTTTTTAATGTAAGAATCGTGAGGATGTAGCTCAGATGGTAGAGTGCTCGCTTTCAATGTGGAAAGTACGGAGATCGATACCTTGCATCTCCAAATGAATCGATCACTAAACTTATGAAATAATGAGCGGAGATATTTTTTCATAATCACTAAATATATTATTCCATCTTTCCTTATTTATGAAATAATGAGTGTAGATATTTTTTCATTTTTACAATTATTGATGACGGGAGGTTTAGGGTTTTTTGATGTAAGAATCGTTGGGATGTAGTTTAGATAGTAGAGCGCTCACTTCTGATGTGGAAAGTACGGGGTTAATACCTTGCATCTCCAAATGAATCGATCACTAAATATATTATTTCTTTTCAAGTTTTTCTTATTTACGACATAATGAGCAGGGATAGTTTTTCATGTCACTATTATTGATGACGAGACATTTAGGATTTTGTGACATGAGAATCGTGGGGATGTAGCTCAAATGGTAGACCACTTGCTTTGCATGCGAGAGTTGCGGGGATAGATACCACGCATCTCCAAAATAAAACTATCTCTATTATTAAATATATTATTGAAAATTATTTCTTTTCAATTTTTCCTTATTCATGACAGGTTGAGTAGCGATATTTCTTCATTTTCACTATTATTGATGATGGAAAATTTAGGGTTTTGTGATGCAAGAATTGTGGGGATGTAGCTTCGCTTAGCATGCGAGAGATACGGCTTAGCATACGAGAGGTACGAGGATCGATACCTCGCATCTCCAAAAGAAAATATTTATTATTAATATTTTAATTCTATTCAATATTTCCTTATTTATGACATAATATGCAGAGATACTTTTTCATTTTCACAATTATTGATGAAGGGACGTTTAGGGTTTTCTGATGTAAGAATCGTAGGGATGTAGTTCAAATGGTAGAGCGTTCATTTCCCATGTGGAGAGTACGGGGATCAATACCTTGCATCTCCAATTCAATCGATTACGAAATATATTATTTATTTTCAATTTTTTCTTATTTAGGACATAATGAGCTAGGATAGTTTTTCATTTTCACTATTATTGATGACGAGATGTTTAGGACTTTGTGACATAAGAATTGTGGGGATATAGCTTAGATGGTTGAGCACTCACTTTGCATGTGGGAGGTATGGGGATCGATACAATGTGTCTTTAGATTTTATTCAGTGAAATTTAGGGTTTTATGATGCAAGAATTGTGGGGATCTAGCTTAGATGGTAGAGCTCATTTAGCATGCAAGAGGTAAGGGGATATCCCGCATCTCCAAAAGAAACTATTTGTTATTAATATTTTACTTCCATTCAACCTTTCCTTATTTATGACATAATTAGCGGAGATATTTTTTCATTTTCACTAGAATTGATGAAGGGACATGTAGGGTTTTCTGATATAAGTATTGTGGGAATGTAGCTTAGATGGTAGATTGCTTGCTTAGCATGCAAAAGGTACAGGGATCGGATCAATACCCCATATCTCCAATAGAAACTATTCGATATTACTATTTTATTTCTATTCAAATTTTCCTTATTTATGATATAATGAATAGTGTTATTTTTTTATTTTCACTATTATTGATGACGAGATGTTTAGGATTTTGTGACGTAAGAATCTTGAGGATATAGCTTAGATGGTAGAGTGTTTGCATCCCATGTAAGAATTATTGGGATCGATACCATGCATCAACAAATGAAACGACGATTACTAAATATATTAGTTCTTATAAAATTTTCTTTATTTACGACATAATGAGCGGGGATAGTTTTTCATTTTCAATATCATTGATGATGGGAAGTTTAGAGTTTTTTGATGTAAAATTGTGGGAATGTAGCATGCGAGAGATATGAGGATCGATACCTCGCATCTCCAAAAGAAACTATTCGTTATTACTATTTTATTTCTATTCAATATTTCCTTATTTATGACATAATGAGTAGCGATATTTTTTCATTTTCACTATTATTCATGAC
>NW_019268884.1:0-257 GCF_002738365.1 Cucurbita moschata
ACGTAGTTCAAACGTTCAAGTTTAGGGTTTTCAAATAAGGGTTTCGATTTAAAGCACACTTTCTCTGATTTATGCACATTGTTTCTTGGAAATTATATCCTAAATCATAAGGTCTAATCACTCCAAAGAAAAGTTTCGAAGAACGTCGACCGTGACTCGGTTTTTTAAATACGTAGTTCAAACGTCCAAGTTTAGGGTTTCCAAATTAGGGTTTCGATTTCAAGCACACTATATCTGTTTTATGCACTGTGTTTCTT
>NW_019268884.1:337-7496 GCF_002738365.1 Cucurbita moschata
GTGTTTCTTTGAAATTATATCATAAATATTCAGGCGTAATCATTCCAAACAAAAGTTTCGAAGAACGTCGACCGTGACTCGGTTTTTTAAATACGTAGTTCAAACGTTCAAGTTTAGGGTTTCGAAATTAGGGTTTCGATTTAAAGCACACTTTCTCTGTGTTATGCACTGTGTTTCTTTGAAATTATATCCTAAATCATCAGGCGTAATTATTCCAAACAAAAGTTTCGAAGAACGTCGACCGTGACTCGGTTTTTGAAATACGTAGTTCAAACGTCCAAGTTTAGGGTTTCCAAATTAGGGTTTCGATTTCAAGCACACTATATCTGTTTTATGCACTGTGTTTCTTTGAAATTATATCCTAAATCATCAGGCGTAATCATTCCAAACAAAAGTTTCGAAGAACGTCGACCGTGACTCGGTTTTTTAAATACGTAGTTCAAACGTCCAAGTTTAGGGTTTCCAAATTAGGGTTTCGATTTAAAGCACACTTTCTCTGATTTATGCACTGTGTTTCTTTGAAATTATATCCTAAATCATCAGGCGTAATCATTCCAAACAAAAGTTTCGAAGAACGTCGACCGTGACTCGGTTTTTTAAATACGTAGTTCAAACGTCCAAGTTTAGGGTTTCCAAATAAGAGTTTCGATTTAAAGCCCACTTTCTCTTATTTAGGCACTGTGTTTCTTTGAAATTATATCATAAATAATCAGGCCTAATAATTCCAAATAAAAGTTTCGAAGAACGTCGACCGTGACTCAGTTTTATAAATACGTAGTTCGAACGTCCAAGTTTAGGGTTTCCAAATTAGGGATCGATTTAAAGCACACTTTCTCTGATTTATGCACATTGTTTCTTGGAAATTATATCCTAAATCAGAAGGCCTAATCATTCCAAACAAAAGTTTCGAAGAACGTCGACCGTGACTCGGTTTTTTAAATACGTAGTTCAAACGTCCAAGTTTAGGGTTTCCAAATTAGGGTTTCGATTTCAAGCACACTATATCTTTTTTATACACTGTGTTTCTTTGAAATTATATCATAAATCATCAGGCGTAATAATTCCAAACAAAAGTTTCGAAGAACGTCGACCGTGACTCTGTTTTTTAAATACGTAGTTCAAACGTCCAAGTTTAGGGTTTCCAAATTAGAGTTTCGATTTAAAGCCCACTTTCTCTGTTTTATGCACTGTGGTTCTTTGAAATTATATCATAAATCATCAGGCGTAATCATTCCAAACAAAAGTTTCGAAGAACGTCGACCGTGACTCGGTTTTTAAATACGTAGTTCAAACGTCCAAGTTTAGGGTTTCCAAATTAGGGTTTCGATTTAAAGCACACTTTCTCTGTTTTATGCACTGTGTTTCTTTGAAATTATATCATCAATCATCAGGCCTAATCATTCCAAACAAAAGTTTCGAAGAACGTTGACCGTGACTCGGTATTTTAAATACGTAGTTCAAACGTCCAAGTTTAGGGTTTCCAAATTAGGGTTTCGATTTAAAGCACACTTTCTCTGTGTTATGCACTGTGTTTCTTTAAAATTATATCCTAAATCATCAGGCGTAATAATTCCAAACAAAAGTTTCGAAGAACGTCGACCGTGACTCGGTTTTTTAAATACGTAGTTCAAACGTCCAAGTTTAGGGTTTCCAAATTAGGGTTTCGATTTAAAGCACACTTTCTCTGTGTTATGCACTGTGTTTCTTTGAAATTATATCCTAAATCATCAGGCGTAATAATTCCAAACAAAAGTTTCGGAGAACGTCGACCGTGACTCGGTTTTTTAAATATGTAGTTCAAACGTTCAAGTTTAGGGTTTTCAAATTAGGGTTTCGATTTAAAGCACACTTTCTCTGATTTATGCACATTGTTTCTTGGAAATTATATCCTAAATCATCAGGCGTAATCATTCCAAACAAAAGTTTCGAAGAACGTCGACCGTGACTCGGTTTTTTAAATACGTAGTTCAAACGTGCAAGTTTAGGGTTTCCAAATAAGAGTTTCGATTTAAAGCCCACTTTCTCTGTGTTATGCACTGTGTTTCTTGGAAATTATATCCTAAATCATCAGGCGTAATCATTCCAAACAAAAGTTTCGAAGAACGTCGACCGTGACTCGGTTTTTTAAATACGTAGTTCAAACGTGCAAGTTTAGGGTTTCCAAATAAGAGTTTCGATTTAAAGCCCACTTTCTCTGTGTTATGCACTGTGTTTCTTGGAAATTATATCCTAAATCATCAGGCGTAATCATTCCAAACAAAAGTTTCGAAGAATGTCGACCGTGACTCGGTTTTTTAAATACGTAGTTCAAACGTGCAAGTTTAGGGTTTCCAAATAAGAGTTTCGATTTAAAGCCCACTTTCTCTGTGTTATGCACTGTGTTTCTTGGAAATTATATCCTAAATCATCAGGCGTAATCATTCCAAACAAAAGTTTCGAAGAATGTCGACCGTGACTCGGTTTTTTAAATACGTAGTTCAAACGTGCAAGTTTAGGGTTTCCAAATAAGAGTTTCGATTTAAAGCCCACTTTCTCTGTGTTATGCACTGTGTTTCTTGGAAATTATATCCTAAATCATCAGGCGTAATCATTCCAAACAAAAGTTTCGAAGAATGTCGACCGTGACTCGGTTTTTTAAATACGTAGTTCAAACGTGCAAGTTTAGGGTTTCCAAATAAGAGTTTCGATTTAAAGCCCACTTTCTCTGTGTTATGCACTGTGTTTCTTGGAAATTATATCCTAAATCATCAGGCGTAATCATTCCAAACAAAAGTTTCGAAGAATGTCGACCGTGACTCGGTTTTTTAAATACGTAGTTCAAACGTGCAAGTTTAGGGTTTCCAAATAAGAGTTTCGATTTAAAGCCCACTTTCTCTGTGTTATGCACTGTGTTTCTTGGAAATTATATCCTAAATCATCAGGCGTAATCATTCCAAACAAAAGTTTCGAAGAATGTCGACCGTGACTCGGTTTTTTAAATACGTAGTTCAAACGTGCAAGTTTAGGGTTTCCAAATAAGAGTTTCGATTTAAAGCCCACTTTCTCTGTGTTATGCACTGTGTTTCTTGGAAATTATATCCTAAATCATCAGGCGTAATCATTCCAAACAAAAGTTTCGAAGAATGTCGACCGTGACTCGGTTTTTTAAATACGTAGTTCAAACGTGCAAGTTTAGGGTTTCCAAATAAGAGTTTCGATTTAAAGCCCACTTTCTCTGTGTTATGCACTGTGTTTCTTGGAAATTATATCCTAAATCATCAGGCGTAATCATTCCAAACAAAAGTTTCGAAGAATGTCGACCGTGACTCGGTTTTTTAAATACGTAGTTCAAACGTGCAAGTTTAGGGTTTCCAAATAAGAGTTTCGATTTAAAGCCCACTTTCTCTGTGTTATGCACTGTGTTTCTTGGAAATTATATCCTAAATCATCAGGCGTAATCATTCCAAACAAAAGTTTCGAAGAATGTCGACCGTGACTCGGTTTTTTAAATACGTAGTTCAAACGTGCAAGTTTAGGGTTTCCAAATAAGAGTTTCGATTTAAAGCCCACTTTCTCTGTGTTATGCACTGTGTTTCTTGGAAATTATATCCTAAATCATCAGGCGTAATCATTCCAAACAAAAGTTTCGAAGAATGTCGACCGTGACTCGGTTTTTTAAATACGTAGTTCAAACGTGCAAGTTTAGGGTTTCCAAATAAGAGTTTCGATTTAAAGCCCACTTTCTCTGTGTTATGCACTGTGTTTCTTGGAAATTATATCCTAAATCATCAGGCGTAATCATTCCAAACAAAAGTTTCGAAGAATGTCGACCGTGACTCGGTTTTTTAAATACGTAGTTCAAACGTGCAAGTTTAGGGTTTCCAAATAAGAGTTTCGATTTAAAGCCCACTTTCTCTGTGTTATGCACTGTGTTTCTTGGAAATTATATCCTAAATCATCAGGCGTAATCATTCCAAACAAAAGTTTCGAAGAATGTCGACCGTGACTCGGTTTTTTAAATACGTAGTTCAAACGTGCAAGTTTAGGGTTTCCAAATAAGAGTTTCGATTTAAAGCCCACTTTCTCTGTGTTATGCACTGTGTTTCTTGGAAATTATATCCTAAATCATCAGGCGTAATCATTCCAAACAAAAGTTTCGAAGAATGTCGACCGTGACTCGGTTTTTTAAATACGTAGTTCAAACGTGCAAGTTTAGGGTTTCCAAATAAGAGTTTCGATTTAAAGCCCACTTTCTCTGTGTTATGCACTGTGTTTCTTGGAAATTATATCCTAAATCATCAGGCGTAATCATTCCAAACAAAAGTTTCGAAGAATGTCGACCGTGACTCGGTTTTTTAAATACGTAGTTCAAACGTGCAAGTTTAGGGTTTCCAAATAAGAGTTTCGATTTAAAGCCCACTTTCTCTGTGTTATGCACTGTGTTTCTTGGAAATTATATCCTAAATCATCAGGCGTAATCATTCCAAACAAAAGTTTCGAAGAATGTCGACCGTGACTCGGTTTTTTAAATACGTAGTTCAAACGTGCAAGTTTAGGGTTTCCAAATAAGAGTTTCGATTTAAAGCCCACTTTCTCTGTGTTATGCACTGTGTTTCTTGGAAATTATATCCTAAATCATCAGGCGTAATCATTCCAAACAAAAGTTTCGAAGAATGTCGACCGTGACTCGGTTTTTTAAATACGTAGTTCAAACGTGCAAGTTTAGGGTTTCCAAATAAGAGTTTCGATTTAAAGCCCACTTTCTCTGTGTTATGCACTGTGTTTCTTGGAAATTATATCCTAAATCATCAGGCGTAATCATTCCAAACAAAAGTTTCGAAGAATGTCGACCGTGACTCGGTTTTTTAAATACGTAGTTCAAACGTGCAAGTTTAGGGTTTCCAAATAAGAGTTTCGATTTAAAGCCCACTTTCTCTGTGTTATGCACTGTGTTTCTTGGAAATTATATCCTAAATCATCAGGCGTAATCATTCCAAACAAAAGTTTCGAAGAATGTCGACCGTGACTCGGTTTTTTAAATACGTAGTTCAAACGTGCAAGTTTAGGGTTTCCAAATAAGAGTTTCGATTTAAAGCCCACTTTCTCTGTGTTATGCACTGTGTTTCTTGGAAATTATATCCTAAATCATCAGGCGTAATCATTCCAAACAAAAGTTTCGAAGAATGTCGACCGTGACTCGGTTTTTTAAATACGTAGTTCAAACGTGCAAGTTTAGGGTTTCCAAATAAGAGTTTCGATTTAAAGCCCACTTTCTCTGTGTTATGCACTGTGTTTCTTGGAAATTATATCCTAAATCATCAGGCGTAATCATTCCAAACAAAAGTTTCGAAGAATGTCGACCGTGACTCGGTTTTTTAAATACGTAGTTCAAACGTGCAAGTTTAGGGTTTCCAAATAAGAGTTTCGATTTAAAGCCCACTTTCTCTGTGTTATGCACTGTGTTTCTTGGAAATTATATCCTAAATCATCAGGCGTAATCATTCCAAACAAAAGTTTCGAAGAATGTCGACCGTGACTCGGTTTTTTAAATACGTAGTTCAAACGTGCAAGTTTAGGGTTTCCAAATAAGAGTTTCGATTTAAAGCCCACTTTCTCTGTGTTATGCACTGTGTTTCTTGGAAATTATATCCTAAATCATCAGGCGTAATCATTCCAAACAAAAGTTTCGAAGAATGTCGACCGTGACTCGGTTTTTTAAATACGTAGTTCAAACGTGCAAGTTTAGGGTTTCCAAATAAGAGTTTCGATTTAAAGCCCACTTTCTCTGTGTTATGCACTGTGTTTCTTGGAAATTATATCCTAAATCATCAGGCGTAATCATTCCAAACAAAAGTTTCGAAGAATGTCGACCGTGACTCGGTTTTTTAAATACGTAGTTCAAACGTGCAAGTTTAGGGTTTCCAAATAAGAGTTTCGATTTAAAGCCCACTTTCTCTGTGTTATGCACTGTGTTTCTTGGAAATTATATCCTAAATCATCAGGCGTAATCATTCCAAACAAAAGTTTCGAAGAATGTCGACCGTGACTCGGTTTTTTAAATACGTAGTTCAAACGTGCAAGTTTAGGGTTTCCAAATAAGAGTTTCGATTTAAAGCCCACTTTCTCTGTGTTATGCACTGTGTTTCTTGGAAATTATATCCTAAATCATCAGGCGTAATCATTCCAAACAAAAGTTTCGAAGAATGTCGACCGTGACTCGGTTTTTTAAATACGTAGTTCAAACGTGCAAGTTTAGGGTTTCCAAATAAGAGTTTCGATTTAAAGCCCACTTTCTCTGTGTTATGCACTGTGTTTCTTGGAAATTATATCCTAAATCATCAGGCGTAATCATTCCAAACAAAAGTTTCGAAGAATGTCGACCGTGACTCGGTTTTTTAAATACGTAGTTCAAACGTGCAAGTTTAGGGTTTCCAAATAAGAGTTTCGATTTAAAGCCCACTTTCTCTGTGTTATGCACTGTGTTTCTTGGAAATTATATCCTAAATCATCAGGCGTAATCATTCCAAACAAAAGTTTCGAAGAATGTCGACCGTGACTCGGTTTTTTAAATACGTAGTTCAAACGTGCAAGTTTAGGGTTTCCAAATAAGAGTTTCGATTTAAAGCCCACTTTCTCTGTGTTATGCACTGTGTTTCTTGGAAATTATATCCTAAATCATCAGGCGTAATCATTCCAAACAAAAGTTTCGAAGAATGTCGACCGTGACTCGGTTTTTTAAATACGTAGTTCAAACGTCCAAGTTTAGGGTTTCCAAATTAGGGTTTCGATTTAAAGCCCACTTTCTCTGTGTTATGCACTGTGTTTCTTGGAAATTATATCCTAAATCATCAGGCGTAATCATTCCAAACAAAAGTTTCGAAGAACGTCGACCGTGACTCGGTTTTTTAAATACGTAGTTCAAACGTCCAAGTTTAGGGTTTCCAAATTATGGTTTCGATTTAAAGCCCACTTTCTCTGTTTTATGCACTGTGTTTCTTTGAAATTATATCGTAAATCATCAGGCCTAATCATTCCAAACAATAGTTTCAAAGAACGTCGACCGTGACTCGGTTTTTTAAATACGTAGTTCAAACGTCCAAGTATAGGGTTTCCAAATTAGGGTTTCGATTTAAAGCACACTTTCTCTGTGTTATGCACTGTGTTTCTTTGAAATTATATC
>NW_019268884.1:7882-10749 GCF_002738365.1 Cucurbita moschata
GTTTCCAAATTAGGGTTTCGATTTAAAGCACACTTTCTCTGTGTTATGCACTGTGTTTCTTTGAAATTATATCCTAAATCATCAGGCATAATTATTCCAAACAAAAGTTTCGAAGAACATCGACCGTGACTCGGTTTTTTAAATACGTAGTTCAAACGTTCAAGTTTAGGGTTTCCAAATTAGGGTTTCGATTTAAAGCACACTTTCTCTGTTTTATGCACTGTGGTTCTTTGAAATTATATCATAAATCATCAGGCCTAATCATTCTAAACAAAAGTTTCGAAGAACGTCGACCGTGACTCGGTTTTTTAAATACGTAGTTCAAACGTCCAAGTTTAGGGTTTCCAAATTAGGGTTTCGATTTCAAGCACACTATATCTGATTTATGCACTGTGTTTCTTTGAAATTATATCGTAAATCATCAGGCCTAATCATTCTAAACAAAAGTTTCGAAGAACGTCGACCGTGACTCGGTTTTTTAAATACGTAGTTCAAACGTCCAAGTTTAGGGTTTCCAAATTAGGGTTTCGATTTCAAGCACACTATATCTGTTTTATGCACTGTGTTTCTTTGAAATTATATCATAAATCATCAGGCGTAATAATTCCAAACAAAAGTTTCGAAGAACGTCGACCGTGACTCTGTTTTTTAAATACGTAGTTCAAACGACCAAGTTTAGGGTTTTCAAATTAGGGTTTCGATTTAAAGCACACTTTCTCTGTTTTATGCACTGTGTTTCTTTGAAATTATATCATCAATCATCAGGCCTAATCATTCCAAACAAAAGTTTCGAAGAACGTCGACCGTGACTCGGTTTTTTAAATATGTAGTTCAAACGTTCAAGTTTAGGGTTTTCAAATTAGGGTTTCGATTTAAAGCACACTTTCTCTGATTTATGCACTGTGTTTCTTGGAAATTATATCCTAAATCATCAGGCGTAATAATTCCAAACAAAAGTTTCGAAGAGCGTCGACCGTGACTCGGTTTTTTAAATAAGTAGTTCAAACGTCCAAGTATAGGGTTTCCAAATTAGGGTTTCGATTTAAAGCACACTTTCTCTGTGTTATGCACTGTGTTTCTTTGAAATTATATCCTAAATCATCAGGCGTAATAATTCCAAACAAAAGTTTCGAAGAACGTCGACCGTGACTCGGTTTTTTAAATATGTAGTTCAAACGTTCCAGTTTAGGGTTTTCAAATTAGGGTTTCGATTTAAAGCACACTTTCTCTGATTTATGCACATTGTTTCTTGGAAATTATATCCTAAATCATAAGGCCTAATCATTCCAAACAAAAGTTTCGAAGATAGTCGACCGTGACTCGGTTTTTTAAATACGTAGTTCAAACGTCCAAGTTTAGGGTTTCCAAATTAGGGTTTCGATTTAAAGCACACTTTCTCTGATTTATGCACATTGTCTCTTGGAAATTATATCCTAAATCATAAGGCCTAATCATTCCAAACAAAAGTTTCGAAGAACGTCGACCGTGACTCGGTTTTTTAAATACGTAGTTCAAACGTCCAAGTTTAGGGTTTCCAAATTAGGGATTCGATTTAAAGCACACTTTCTCTGATTTATGCACATTGTTTCTTTGAAATTATATCCTAAATCATAAGGCCTAATCATTCCAAACAAAAGTTTCGAAGAACGTCGACCGTGACTCGGTTTTTTAAATACGTAGTTCAAACGTCCAAGTTTAGGGTTTCCAAATTAGGGTTTCGATTTCATGCACACTATATCTGTTTTATGCACTGTGTTTCTTTGAAATTATATCCTAAATCATCAGGCGTAATAATTCCAAACAAAAGTTTCGAAGAACGTCGACCGCGACTCGGTTTTATAAATACGTAGTTCAAACGTCCAAGTTTAGGGTTTCCAAATTAGGGATCGATTTAAAGCACACTTTCTCTGATTTATGCACATTGTTTCTTGGAAATTATATCCTAAATCAGAAGGCCTAATCATTCCAAACAAAAGTTTCGAAGAACGTCGACCGTGACTCGGTTTTTTAAATACGTAGTTCAAACGTCCAAGTTTAGGGTTTCCAAATTAGGGTTTCGATTTAAAGCACACTTTCTCTATTTTATGCATTGTGGTTCTTTGAAATTATATCATAAATCATCAGGCCTAATCATTCCAAACAAAAGTTTCGAAGAACGTCGACCGTGACTCGGTTTTTTAAATACGTAGTTCAAACGTCCAAGTTTAGGGTTTCCAAATTAGGGTTTCGATTTAAAGCCCACTTTCTCTGTTTTATGCACTGTGTTTCTTTGAAATTATATCATAAATCATCAGGCCTAATCATTCCAAACAAAAGTTTCGAAGAACGTCGACCGTGACTCGGTTTTTTAAATACGTAGTTCAAACGTCGAAGTTTAGGGTTTCCAAATTAGAGTTTCGATTTAAAGCCCACTTTCTCTGTTTTATGCACTGTGTTTCTTTGAAATTATATCATAAATCATCAGGCCTAATCATTCCAAACAAAAGTTTCGAAGAACGTCGACCGTGACTCGGTTTTTTAAATACGTAGTTCAAACGTCCAAGTATAGGGTTTCCAAATTAGGGTTTCGATTTAAAGCCCACTTTCTCTGTTTTATGCACTGTGTTTCTTTGAAATTATATCATAAATCATCAGGCCTAATCATTCCAAACAATAGTTTCGAAGAACGTCGACCGTGACTCGGTTTTTTAAATACGTAGTTCAAACGTCCAAGTATAGGGTTTCCAAATTAGGGTTTCGTTTTAAAGCACACTTTCTCTGTGTTATGCACTGTGTTTCTTTGAAATTATATCCTAAATCATCAGGCGTAATAATTCCAAACAAAAGTTTCGAAGAACGTCGACCGTGACTCGGTTTTTTAAATACGT
>NW_019268885.1:0-285 GCF_002738365.1 Cucurbita moschata
GGGAATGTATTAAGCACATGGATTTATTAATTACCGTGAACTTTTGTATAAAACGAAGTAAATACAAATGGAGTAACATGAGATAGAAGTAAACATAGTAATAAAAAGAAACTACATAAACTTAAAGAAAGTTAATCCCATTTTATAATATAAATATCGTTCAATTGTAGCAAATAAATAGTTTTGAAAACTAGCCACTCAAGATCAATCTATGTTTGGAAAACTAAAATAAAGAAAAAATAAATAAATAAAAATATTTTTCAAAAACTTAGTTTGGTGGGAAAT
>NW_019268885.1:388-10626 GCF_002738365.1 Cucurbita moschata
ACAAAATATCAATTTCAAATGGAACCGAGACATGAGACCATTCGAAAAAAGAAAAGGACAAAAGAAAAATATTAAATACATTTTCATTAGTTGAGAGATATTATGGCCAATATAAGAAAAATATAGCATTAACTAATTTTCATGGACACATATGGATCCTTAGCATACTAAAATCTTACCATACTAAAATGACGGTTATTATTGGTAGCAAACCAATAACAATTCATATCAGCAAAATCTTCCAGTTGATAATTAGGCCAGAGAAAGAACTTGAATTTATTTTTATATCTATCAACATGTTTGCTACTTTTATCTAAAACTTGATCACGAGTATTTCTTATTTGCATTGTAAAATTATGTATTTCTATGGATATCATTTCTATTTCTAGAATTGAAACAAAAACATGTGGATAAATTTCAAATATTGAGGCGCATAAAAGATATGAACCAGCAACTAAAAATGATAGATCCAGTACAAGGCATTTGGTCTAGTGGTATGATTCTCGCTTCGGGTGCGAGAGGTCTCGAGTTTGATTCTCAAATGCCCCCAATAATTATATCAAATTGAACAATGCAATATAATAGATTTGAAATAGGTTTTTTAAACCTTGAACCAAGAAGTAATTCAGATGGATATTTTCAAATGGATATTTGGAAAGAAAAAAATAAAAAAGGAATCTAAGGAAGCTATATTTAATTATAATTTACCATCTTTATAACATGTTATTTAAAGAGAGGAAACAACGAGAATAAACAAACAAAGGAATGTATGTATGATTCTCTTTATGACTACGAGGATTCCTATCCTTTCTTGACATAAAGACTAGAATTACTTTTTCGGGACTTGGACCATAAACAGTGAACAATAACATTTAAAGAAGGCCGAGGTAGCATAATCATTCCATGAAGGCCGTGATAGTCTTATAAAAGAAGATGAGTGTACCATTTTCTATTGCAGAATTTCTATGTGAATAGAGAATGAACCAGATTCTTGGGAGATAAGATAGAGCCTCGAGCCTAACATCAAAAGCATTACACAAATTGTTCTATGATATTTTTTCTAGGAACTCTTTGTTATGTTGTCCACTAAAGGTTTCAGGAAAGGGACACAGATTCTCTATTGCACTGATCTCCCAATAGAAGTTTTACCTAGGTCATCTGTCGTCACAATCCTTTTAAGGAAAATGCACCCAAATAACCAGTGAACAATAACATTTAAAGAAGTTTCAGAGAGCAAGAAGAGGATTGTGATAGAAGTTGCCCTAGATAAAACTTCTTTAAATGTCTTAGCCAATCATGACCTCATAATGAGGAGTCTCTTCCAACCTACTAGGTGCTGTTGAAAATCACTTCTCGGTTTGTTGAGTCTTCATGTCTTCTATGTTCGTGTCTTTTCTACTTTCTTCGCTTGGTAGAAATAATAACGTTTCATGTTACTAACGCGGACAACAAGGTTAGTCCGCATCCATAAGAGCAATTGAATTCTATATGATGTCTTCGTAATCTTATGGATAATTTTAACTAGTCCATAGTATTTTCACACCAGTCTTTGGTTCTTGTTGCTTTGAACTCGAAGTTTATTTGAACTTAACTGATATGAACTATTTATTTTTCTTCAAATTATTGTGGTTGACGCTTCCGACTGACCCTTCTCTTCATCCGTCTAGATGATATTTCTGTGTGAACACGTGTTGCTTCAGTGGTTTGTTTTTGTCTCCCTTCTACAGTATCTGACCTTGTTTTTGTCTCTCTTGGTGGGGATAAATCCATTATCTGACCTTGTTTACGTCGTGGTGTTCATGTAGTGGCAACAAGGTTTCTATTGAGGTTGGCTCACTCGAGCTCCCCTTTTCAATTACAACAATAGCAGCAAGCGTAGATTCATCATGGCTATGATTCTTTCTCAACTGTAGTATCGACATCATTTTCAACCCTCTTGGTTGATGGATGTTTTTCTGAATGATCGTCGGGTTAGACTCCATTACTACTAGACATTTGCTAGGGGCATATAACTGACTTTGTGTTTCAGCAGGGCATTCATTCCTGACACGATGTCGAAGTCATCCATTTCAACTATCACTAAAAAATTTTCCTAGTCCAAGGCTCCAGCTTGATTAGAGTTCTCATTGTGACTCTTAAGACAGGTAAAGCTTCCAATTTGACGACGTTCATCTTTCCTGTATCTTGATGCCAAAGGATGTTAAAATATTTTGCATCGGTCTCCATCATGAGTTGTGGGTGGCTCTAGAGTTGACAATGGTGTTCCTTACTACTTTGTGCTTTACCCAAACCTCGACATACATAATATATATATATATTCATTTAACTATAACACATATGGTCCATGGAAGAATGGTAACTCTTATGCTCATTAATATTATAATGGCTACTACCTAAATTATAACCTAAAGTTGATAATTGATGTCCAATTAGCCAACCCTAAATTTGTAATCATTGTGGAGTGATTGAAATTACAATGAAAGTAGTTTAAACTCCTAGTACCTTAAATGAAGTTGGTCTCTTCTAATAAAACACGAATTTCTCTTTAATATCATTAATACAATTATGCTTCATCTTGAACCTACTAAACATGAAACTAAAACTGCGTTCAATTTAACTCCATTTTATTGTCATCTTGAATGACGTGTAGGATATATTCTTGATTTACCTTGATATTTCATATTAGTTAAGCTTTTTGCAAAATCACAATTAGACAACAACAAAGATGAACTTGGGTCTGTTTATTATTTTAAAGAAAATTTCTTTCTCCATCTTATTCCTAATAACTCTGTAACTAAATTCATATTATGTTAAGAAACAATTTTTTTACT
The DNA here is from genome assembly GCF_002738365.1 of Cucurbita moschata. Classification (NCBI taxonomy): domain Eukaryota; kingdom Viridiplantae; phylum Streptophyta; class Magnoliopsida; order Cucurbitales; family Cucurbitaceae; genus Cucurbita; species Cucurbita moschata. Next base: position 3,220 of record NW_019268885.1, read on the forward strand.
CACAAGAAGTAAAATATGCAACTTTAACTAAAATTTCATCTAAACAAATTTTATTGCCATACAACATAGATGACAATTATAGCCTTCAAACAAAAACTAGAGTAGTTGTGGTGAACGGGATAGAAATTCTAGTGTTCATCCATAATATACAACCACTACCTAAATTATGACCTAAAAATTTGAAAACATAAGTTGTAGTTGAAAATTACATAAAACAATCCCCTAAATCCAAGAACTCGTGTCCAATTAGTAAATCCTAAAGATAGTAGCTAACATAAAGTAATTGAAGCTCCACATGAAGTAATTTAAAGTTCCAGTTACTTAACTAAAGTTTATCTCGTTTTTAATGAAGCATAAGTTGCACTTAAGTTCATGAAATGTTTATAGACTCCAACTCTTAGTACTATTAATGCAATTATATTTCATATGAATTTGTCATAAATCAAACTATGGTACATTCAATACAACTTCATTTTCTTGTCATACGAAGCAAAATAGAAGAATTAAATCAAACAAACTGATGAACTGAGCCGAATAAATCCAACCCAACCCAAACTGATTAGTTTGATTCATTTGTTGGGTTGTAATTTATTTGATAACACTTGCATATTAGAACAATTCAATATTACATGCCTTACTTACAAGTAAAATACTAGACCATCAACTTTTTGTTTTATAGTCCAACAACCGCTCAAGAAAATAGATTTCAAACTTGAGAGAAAAAAATATATTGAGTAGGAGTTAAAAATGTTGCATTTTTTTTAGAAAGGGCATTTGGTCTAGTGGTATGATTCTCGCTTAGGGTGCGAGAGGTCCTAGTTGAATTCTCGGAATGTGCCCCTATGTTCATTTCTCAAAAGATGAGCCTCAGAGAAAGCAATTAAGCAGCAACCTAGTGTATTATCATTTAATGATAATGCTCTTTTAATATCATTTACTTGTGTACTCCACGATATATGTCTCAACCTAGTGTATTATCCATTTAATGATAATGCTCTTAATATCATTTACTTGTGTACTCCACGATATATGTCTCAAATGGAACTATCAAACTAAAACTTACACTAGAAAATAACTTCTATTTTTTTTTCTTCTCTCTACAGTAATTATGGCAAACCCTATGTAAATAATTTAACAGCAGTCTAGATCTAAAAGATATAATAATAATTGCTCATGAATTTCATTAACAAAGAAAATAAATTAAATAATTGTGATACATTCCATAAACAACTTAATATATATTTCATAATAAGGGCATTTGGTCTAGTGGTATGATTCTTGCTTTGGGTGCAAGAGGTCTTGAGTTGATTCTTGGAATGCCCATCCAAAAAAAAAAAAAAAAAAAAGATAGTTATCAATGGGGCCTAACCTAAAGGAATGCGTGGCAATGCACAGCTTCTACTTATATAAATTTCATATATAGACTAGAAACTAAGAATTATAGATCTATTACAAAGGCATTTGGTCTAAGTGGTATGATTATCGTTTTGACCTTGAGAGGTCTCAAGTTCGATCAAGATAATATGATTTAAAATGTGGTTTTTAAACATTGAACCAAGAAGATGAGTATAGAGAATGAAACATATTCTTGACAGAATAAAGATCGTCTCGGACTTTTAAGTCAAAACAAATTGTGCAATTGTATTCTTTCTACGAACTTTTGTTCAGTTGTATTCTTTCTAGGAACTTTTCATTGTCTCGAGTCGGACTTCAAAAAGTCAAAAAGAGCATTATTACACAAATTGTTCAATTGTATTCTTTCTAGGAACTTTTCATTATGTTTTCCGCTGTTGTCACAATCCTTTTAAGGAAGATGCGCCCAAATAGCCATAGGTTCGAATCCTGTCACCTTGATGTGGTATTCTCAGGGGCCGAAGTGCAAAGCCCCGTAGTCTATCCGTGGTCAGGAAGGCAGGCATGTTGTCCGTTGTCGTCACATAGGTCATCTGTCGTCACAATCCTTTTAAGAAAGATGCGCCCAAATAACCGATGAAGAAGTTTCAGAGAGCCATATGTTTGAATCCTGTCACCTTAATGTGGTATTCTAAAGGTCCGAAGAGCAAAGCCCCATAGCCTATCCGTGGTCAGGAAGAAAGGCGAACCGCGCACACTAAAAAAAAAAAGAAGATCTTCTTTTCTATCACACATAGAATTGTCATTCTTTTGTCTTTTGAAACCTCTTACCTTATCAGTCTTAGACAGGTTTTTGGTATCATATATCGAGATAATTATTATGAAAAAGCTATTCCACTAGTGTGACTTAGAAACCCTTTCTTTGTTGTATCAGTCATGCTATTTGAATAGCCTGAAGTCATCATAGCCTCTCTACCAGTTTCGAAGACTCCTTCAGCATCAATGTGCTCCAATGAAAGAAATCAGACCCTTTCCTGAACTAGAATCGGGCATAAAACATCGAGGAGAAAGTCGAAAGTGAGCTCTTTTCGCGTATACGCAGTCTCCAAACCCAATTAGCCCACGGACTGTCTCCTCAACCCTGGCGAGTATGAGTGCTTGGTAAGAGAGAATGTCGAATGAGAAAGACATTCGATTACGGCAACATTCACAACTACAAAAGTGCACTAAACCTAGTAAAGATCTTCGACCTAACGATAATGGAACTTCAAGCCCATTTAATCAATCCGCTTTTTACCTTATTGTTGACCAAATTGGATGCACGCCAGGCCTAAATTCTCTCTCAGTCACTCGGAGACGAAAGGAAGATCAGATCCGAAGTTTACGAATCGACGAGAAAGTGGATCTGAGTTCTACACGCTTTCATTTTCAAAAGCTTCGCTTGCCTACGGTACTTTATTCAGGATGTGCAACAATACGGTCATCTCTCAGCCGTGTATAGAGAATTCCTTGATCATTTCCTTGGCGGATAACACAAATGAAATCGCTTCCCTGACCGCCCATCTTATGAGTCCATTCTTGTCTTGTTCGTTTGGTGTACTATTCTATACCTCTCTCAATTGATAGAAAGACGTTCGGGAGCTGGGAGGGCCTATCGTGAGGGAACTTTTCTTTTCACGGTAGGAAAAGGTAAAGCGGGAGCTGCATATGTCCACGGTGATCAAGGCAGAGCAACTCCTTCTTTAAAAGAGGTTGGTTTTATCGAAACTGTTAGATCTGCTTTCGTTAAAGAAAAAATAGGAGCTTTTGGTTCGGCCGATGTCGATTCGTATGGCAATGCGGACTCGACTCAAGATGAGGATTCCGCTTTTCATACTGCTGCTATGAGCCGAAAGAGCTGGTAAGCTATCTCGGTAAACGAAAGGAAAAAGCACGTACGGGTTGACCTTGTTACAAGGGGTGAGGGCCAACCAAAGAAGGTTAGTCGAACTAGGTTAGGACCTTTGATCCGGTTCAGCTAGGTTCTTCCATGCGAGAATGTATGCGTATCGGTATCCTCTTTAGGAACAGTTACTTCCTCTTTTTGTTTATACGTTTGGAGAAACCTGCTAAGCCCGCCTTTTTTACCAGGTGTGATTCAATCTTTCAGCTCAAACTTTTCTATTGTCCTACGGAAAAGGTAGGAGTACGACTACCTTTTCCTTTTCTTGCCTGAGCCAAGGGATCATTCAGTTTCTACCAAAAAGTTTGCTATCTATTAGTTTCCATAATCGAATGTATTTCTCATTTCATGTTAGCTCCTCCAAGAGCTTCCTGGTCTGTAGTAGACGAAACCTTGGACTTCTATCGGACTTATAGCATTGCATGGTGAGCTCGCCGTTGAGGGTTGACCTTACAGGAGATCGAGCAGCCTTTGTTTCCCTACCTGGTATGCTTAATTTGGGTTTAATTAAGAGTGAGTCGTGCAAGGAAGAAGGAACTAAGAGGTTTAATTTGGGTTCGTTTGAACTAAAAAATGAACCAAAATTTTTCAAACGAACCCAAATTTAAGACTCACTAGCCCAAAGTCCATATGTGGTAAAAAAAAAACAAACCTTCCATGGCCCAACCCTTATTCACAGTCCGCATCCAACCATTTCTTTTTCAACCTAAACGTATTCTCCAGGCCAAACTCACGTAACTAGTCACAAGATGCGGCCCACAACTGAACGGAAGACAAATGTCACAATCGCACTCATGTAGTAGTGAGACAATGATTATGTGACATTTGTTCTAATCCAATGAACAAGTCAACCATGCAAAATTAAGATTGAACTAACAATAGCAGTGTATGCTCGAATCACGTTTAGAAGAAATATTTTAGAAAACGTGAGCAAGGAAATACGTTAAAAACAATTTCAAATAAAGCAATATTATAAGCTACAAGTGAAGAAACAACAACTGGTCACGTTCTCCTATAGTACATTTTGGGACATTTTAGTCCAGATGGGTGTAGATATGATTTTGAGGACTAATCATACACCCCGTATTGGCACAACAATAATAGTAAAGGCCTATCTAAGATGAAAGAAAGTAAAAGGGGTTTGGAATGAGCATGCCACCATGAACCACAAATTGTTTACAAGAATAGCTGAGACATCTAACATGCAGCCACAGGCAACACGCCTTTGCCAATCATGACCGCGACATCTGCCCTTATACAATTTGTCAATATCTCTATCAACTTGCTCTTCATAAACTCAACGTTGTAGGATGAGGCTGACTTTAGGTCTCGCGACGCGCTTCTAGCTTATCTCAGCATTGAGGAGTCTTTTCCAACCTACTAGGAGCTGTTGAAAATTACTTCTCGGTTTGTTAACTCTTCAAGTCTTCTCTGTTGGTGTCTTTCCTACTTTCTTCGCTTGAAACAATTTCTTCTTTGCATGACGTCATACCACCTGCTTTTATTTGATGTTTTCTTGGTTGGAATAATAACGTTTCAAGTTACTGATGTGGACAACAGGGTTAGTCTGTATCCATAGGAGCAATTGGATTCTATATGATGTCTTCCTAATCTTGTGGACAACTTCGACTAGTCCATAGAATTTTCGCACCAGTCTTTGGTTCTTGTTGCTTTGAACTCAAAGTTGATCTGACCTTAACCATTAGTCAATATTTCTTCTTACATTTTCTCTATCATGTTCTTTGTGTTCATTTATATCAAGTGTGTGCATTGTTGTGTGATTCTAATAACTGGTATCAGAGCGAGGAGAGATTCACCACGATCTGTGAAGATGAAAAGTTCAAAGACTGGAATTGAAAAGTTTGATGGATTCATTATCAGTTTCTAGAAGATGCAGATTGAAGATTATCTATACGAGAAAGAAATTCAAGAACCCATTTTGGGGGTGAAGTTGGATACCATGACCACGGAGGAGTGGAAGCTCAAGGATTGTCACGCCGTAGGGTTAATTTGGTTGACGCTGCCAGGGAACTTAAAAAAGTGCGATTGGAAATGGTCCATACAGACATTTGGGGACCATCTCCAGTTTCTTCATTTCTAGTACAAAAATTTCATGGATTAGATGCCTCGCACTGTGCAACGACAACTCTCTATTTTCCTAAGGCTAGTCAGATATCTCATGACCACTCTTTTCCTCCTCACCATATCTAGACACTATAATGTTGATCCAGTATTGTCTTATATAGTTAACGTTCACTCTTTAACGTCCAAGTACATTTTATAACTACCACGAAAATCAAAACATACAAGTTTTACAACATATCATATACTACAAAATAGGGTTAGACTGCTTAATTGGTCGTGGAGAGACGTGTCATCGAGCTGAGTCATAGAGATATACGACTCTTTATCCTAAGAAAATATCTATAGAATTTAAAATCTGGCTGCTCTGATACCAATCTGTCACAACCCAAATTTTAAGGGTTCAAAACTCAAATAGAAAATAAAATTGAGAGTGAAAACAAATAAAAATAAAAGTAAATTAATATAAAATAAGAAAATGTTGTAAAATTAAAATGAGATTGAGAAAACAAAACAACATTAAATATAAAATAAAATTAAATTATAAGATGGTGTTGTTCAAATTTATCCAAACAAAAAAAAAAAGTGTTTGGGATACAATTACAAAAAAACTCAAACACAAAGATAGACTAAGGCTACATAAGAACCCCATATGTGAGTGCATAACCTTTGAAGGCTCCCTCATCTCAACGATAAGTTTTGGTCTAGAATTCAAAACTTTCAGATCTTACCGTTCCTTAACCAGATTCAAATCCAGATTCTTGAACTCCTACTACCTTAAATAAAGTTGGTATCCTCTCATAAAACAAAAACTCATCGTTGTATGGATACATAAAACAAAAATTACATCCAGGTTACTTACTAAGTTTTACTCACTCCATGTTTATCATTTTTTTTTCAAATAACTAAGAGTTGGTCGTGGATGAGAGTGGACTTTGGAGTGTGGGCCATGGACTAGCCTTTATTTTTAATCTAGTATTTTTTTGTTCTTCTTTTGAGTCTGCTTCTTATTTTGTGTTTGTAACGGGTATGTATATGTAACACCCCAAAAATGAAGGAAATTAGCTCCCATAAGAATAAGCCACTCATGAAAGACCAAAGGATAGAAAGGAAAAAAAAAGGAAAGGATTAAGCAAGAACAAGGGACTTAGTCAAGTAACACGTGTACCCTAACAAGTGATTTCAAGGAGTTAAAGGCCTTTTGAAAAGGAAAAAGTAAATGAAAAAGGCAAAAAAGTCATTTTATCAATTATCAAGAATCTTTACCGATTTGTAATTCCTTATCTTGAAGGAACCTCAAGATTCAAAATCAGTGAGAAATGATAAAAAAAGCTAGGAGGAATTTGTAGAAAAATTATAGATTTTTCGAGAAAAAATAATAATAAAATATTCAAAAAGTGGCAAATTAAGAAAATACCTCTAGAATAATGGATAATTACAGAAATGCCACTCTAATTAGAATCAGAGCATCTACCGTGACCATCCGAGCAAAATCCTTCGAACTCAAATTTCAACCGTCGGATCTCCTCCAAAATTTGATATGATCTAGAACAAATACGCACAGATCATCACATCCAACGACTAGTATTCAAAGCCAAGGTCGGTAAGGATATGATCAGAGTTGATATCTCTGAAAAATTAGCCAGAAAGTTCGATCTCTAAATAACGAAGATTCTGGAGCTCTCAATGTCGGTTTAAGCTCCTCCTATAAAGTCCGAAGTAGGAGCAACAATACTGAATAAGAATCAAGAAAGATCGATCCCCCAATCGAAGGCAATACGCGTTTAGATTGTGGGTCTCCTACTCTCAGATTTCTTCCAAATTGGAGAGAAATCCTCCACCATTTCTCTTCAAAGTTTTAAATAACGAAGAATCTGGAGCTCTCAATGTCGATTTAAGCTCCTCCTATAAAGTCTGAAGTAGGAGCAACAATACGGAATAAGAATCGAGAAAGGTCGATCCCCAAATCGAAGACAATAAGCGTTTAGATTATGGGTCTCCTACTCTCAGATTTCTTCCAAATTCGAGAG
>NW_019268886.1:0-10595 GCF_002738365.1 Cucurbita moschata
GAGTCGAACAAAATATACTACTAATCAAATCACAAACGAAAAAAATATTAACTGATTAAGAGTATATAAGATATATTTCAACACTAATTATTATAATACATTCTCCAAATGTTACATCTTAATACTCGCCCTCAAGTTGGAGAGCGTCTGTCAATCACACCCAACTTGTCTTTCAAAAAATTGGATCGACGTCTTCCCAAAGTTTTAGTGAAAATATCTACAAATTGCATTTTAGTCGAAACATAACATGGTTTGATGAGTCCAGCTTGTAATTTTTCTCGAACTATATGACAATCTATTTCTATGTGTTTCGTACGTTCATGAAAAACTGGATTGGCTGCTATGTGTAATGCTGCTTGATTATCACAATACAATAATGCTGGTTCGGACAGTGGAAATTTCAAGTCTTGAAGAATGTATCTTACCCAAGTTAACTCTAAACAAGTATTTGCCATCGCTCGATAGTCTGCTTCTGCTGATGATCTGGACAATGCATAACCAAGAAATTGATTGTCTGGAAGTTCGACAACCGCCCAGTCTGAATCGCAATATGCTTGTAATCTTAAGTTGTTTTCAGATGGTAGTACAAGTTCTTGACCAGGAGTACCTTTGATGTATCTCAGAACTCGAAGAGCTATCAACCAATATGGTTTTCTTGGTTCATACATAAATTGACTAAGCCTAAGGCTCTACCTTACCTTTACCCTACGTCAAAATCCTTCTAATGCAATGTCCCATCTGATATAGTTGCTTTGATTATCAATCATGACCAAAATAAGTTAACAAATTTCCATATTATAATTTATGTCCATAGATAATTAACAACGTTTATATTTCACTCCTACTGATCATCTCAAGCTTAAAAAAAAAAAAAAAATTCCCACATAAACAACATATCAAAAATATTTATTTATTTCAACATTAAAATCAAACTTTCAAATTTATGGATAGATGGATTTTTTGCCTGACCAGTTGTAGCAAATATCATAATTATCGGTTTTATAGATGAACATACAGACATTTTCCTCAATCATATGCCACGAACAAAGAATACTTTCACAATTATCTCTATCTCTCTTATCTATGTAGACATTGAAGTAATGAAACGAGCTAGGCCATTGGAAGGAACAGTAAAACAATGTCGTGCCCCATAAATTTGGACCAAAACTGAAGTCGTAGCTGGCCCAAGGTGTCAGCTTGTGGACTCCCAAGTCATCATTGCCAGATTTGCAGTGAACAGCGAGCTGATTTTTAGATTTTAGAGCATTTGTTATCTTGACCATAATATTTGGGTTTTGGAGGAATGATCCTTGGATGGTAGTCACTTGGTTAGCAAAGAACAATGAAATTAAGAGAGAAAGTGCAAGTGTTGAAAATAAACCCATGCGGTTGAAATGGGAGAGAAAAAGAGATGGGTATGAACACATTTGTGCTTGATTTGTTTCACTCTTTATAGTTGAAAAAGAGTGTAATGGAAGATAACAGTTGATCCGTAATAACCCAAAAATAAATAAATAAACTAACCCATTTGTTTGCATTTCTAGTTCTTTCATTCTTTTATTCTTTTTGTAACATATGGTTTTGTGAGAAGGAGTTGGTCGAGTATTTTAGGGCAGTAGTTATGCGAGTTTGGGGGTGGTAAGGGATTAGTTATTATTCATTAATTCTTTTATTTTTTATTTTTCTTTTGCTGTTTTAAAATATTTTATAATTAAAATAGAATCGTGATTGATAACTGTTATTTTTTAAATTGAAAAATATACTATTGAAACTCATTCTGGGTTATTGCACTCTAAAATTTTGAATTAAAAAAAAGTAAAACTATAATATGAAAATTAATTTTATGTTATGGTCGTTCGGGTTCTTCACCGAGTCTAATTTTCATAGTGTTTCATGGCCTAGCCCAACGAGGCTTTTAACTGGTCATCATATGTAAGGACCGGGCTGACTCGATACTCCAAAAAGGTGAGTAAACTTTAACGAAATATAACGAACAGTATTTAAAACATAACATTACTTAAAACAAAATAGTGTTCATACATGAGTAATTAAGACACAACACAATAGTTAAAACCCAAAATAAGGACAAAAACATAAAATATTTCAAAACAAATGGGTTGAAGAGGACAGGTGAGGCTTGTCTATGACACCTGCTCCTGAGTCCGCTCCCAACCTCGACTAGCTCCTTATTACCTGGAAAAAACAATGCAAAATAAGGGAGGAGTACAAGACTCGGCAAGTAGCCTACTTGTAGGCTCTTAATCGTGTCCTTGATATGCTAGGATACCGCACTCTATCTATTCTTGTTCTTGTTTCTTTTTTAAGTACTTAGGACCCTTAGTTCCGTTTTTGACTTGGAGTTATTTAAGAATGAGAAATAGAACTGGGATCGAAAGTGCAATCTTCATTAATATTCACAATGTTTAAATAGGATACCGCACTCTATCTATTCTTGTTCTTGTTTCTTTTGTAAGTACTTAGGCCCCTTAGTTCGTTTTTTGACTTGGAGTTATGTTAAGAATGAGAAAAAGAATTGGGACCGAAAGTGCAATCTTCATTAATATTCACAAGGTTTAAATAGGATACAAGCTACCGACTAATACCTAAAATTAAAGGAAAATATAAACTAACTGAGAGTCGAACAAAATATACTACTAATCAAATCATAAAGGAAAAAAATATTAACTGATTAAGAATATATAAGATATATTTCAACACTAATTATTATAATACATTCTCCAAATGTTACATCTTAATACTCCCCCTCAAGTTGGAGAGCGTCTGTCAATCACACCCAACTTGTCTTTCAAAAAATTGAACCGACGTCTTCCCAAAGTTTTAGTGAAAATATCTACAAATTGCATTTTAGTCGAAACATAACATGGTTTGATGAGTCCAGCTTGTAATTTTTCTCGAACTTTATGACAATCTATTTCTATGTGTTTCGTACGTTCATGAAAAACTGGATTGGCTGCTATGTGTAATGCTGCTTGATTATCACAATACAATAATGCTGGTTCGGACAGTGGAACTTTCAAGTCTTGAAGAATGTATCTTACCCAAGTTAACTCTAAACAAGTATTTGCCATCGCTCGATAGTCGGCTTCTGCTGATGATCTGGACAATGCATAACCAAGAAATTGATTGTCTGGAAGTTCGACAACCGCCCAGTCTGAATCGCAATATGCTTGTAATCTTAAGTTGTTTTCAGATGGTAGTACAAGTTCTTGACCAGGAGTACCTTTGATGTATCTCAGAACTCGAAGAGCTATCAACCAATATGGTTTTCTTGGTTCATGCATAAATTGACTAAGCCTAAGGCTCTACCTTACGTTTACCCTACGTCAAAATCCTTCTAATGCAATGTCCCATCTGATATAGTTGCTTTGATTATCAATCATGACCAAAATAAGTTAACAAATTTTCATATTATAATTTATGTCCATAGATAATTAACAACGTTTATATTTCACTCCTACTCATCATCTCAAGCTTAAAAAAAAAAAATTAAAAAAAAAATTCCCACATAAACAACATATCAAAAATATTTATTTATTTCAACATTAAAATCAAACTTTCAAATTTATGGATAGATGGATTTTTTGCCTGACCAGTTGTAGCAAATATCATAATTATCGGTTTTATAGTTGAACATACAGACATTTTCCTCAGTCATATGCCACGAACAAAGAATACTTTCACAATTATCTCTATCTCTCTTATCTATGTAGACATTGAAGTAATGAAACGAGCTAGGCCATTGGAAGGAACAGTAAAACAATGTCGTGCCCCATAAATTTGGACGAAAACTGAAGTCGTAGCTGGCCCAAGGTGTCAGCTTGTGGACTCCCAAGTCATCATTGCCAGATTTGCAGTGAACAGCGAGCTGATTTTTAGATTTTAGAGCATTTGTTATCTTGACCATAATATTTGGGTTTTGGAGGAATGATCCTTGGATGGTAGTCACTTGGTTAGCAAAGAACAATGAAATTAAGAGAGAAAGTGCAAGTGTTGAAAATAAACTCATGCGGTTGAAATGGGAGAGAAAAAGAGATGGGTATGAACACATTTGTGCTTGATTTGTTTCACTCTTTATAGTTGAAAAAGAGTGTAATGGAAGATAACAGTTGATCCCTAATAACCCAAAAATAAATAAATAAACTAACCCATTTGTTTGTATTTCTAGTTCTTTCTTTCTTTTATTCTTTTTGTAACATATGGTTTTGTGAGAAGGAGTTCGTTGAGTATTTTAGGGCAGTAGTTATGCGAGTTTGGGGGTGGGAAGGGATTAGTTATTATTAATTAATTCTTTTATTTTTTATTTTTCTTTTACTGTTGTAAAATATTTTATAATAAAAATAGAATCGTGATTGATAATTGTTATTTTTTAAATTGAAAAATATACTATTGAAACTCATTCTGCGTTATTGCACTCTAAAATTTTGAATTAAAAAAGAGTAAAACTATAATATGAAAATTAATTTTATGTTATGGTCGTTCGGGTTCTTCACCGAGTCTAATTTTCATAGTGTTTCATGGCCTAGCCCAACGAGGCTTTTATCTGGTCATCATATGTAAGGACCGGGCTGACTCGATACTCCAAAAAGGTGAGTAAACTTTAACGAAATATAACAAACAGTATTTAAAACATAACATTACTTAAAACAAAATAGTGTTCATACATGAGTAATTAAGACACAACACAATAGTTAAAACACAAAATAAGGACAAAAACATCAAATATTTCAAAACAAATGGGTTGAAGACGACAGGTGAGGCTTGTCTATGACACCTGCTCCAGAGTCCGCTCCCAACCTCGACTAGCTCCTTATTACCTGAAAAAAAAAATGCAAAATAAGGAAGGAGTACAAGACTCAGCAAGTAGCCTACTTGTAGGCTCTTAATCGTGTCCTTGATATGCTAGGATACCGCACTCTATCTATTCTTGTTCTTGTTTCTTTTTTAAGTACTTAGGTCCCTTAGTTCCGTTTTTGACTTGGAGTTATTTAAGAATGAGAAATAGAACTGGGATCGAAAGTGCAATCTTCATTAATATTCACAATGTTTAAATAGGATACCGCACTCTATCTATTCTTGTTCTTGTTTCTTTTGTAAGTACTTAGGTCCCTTAGTTCCGTTTTTGACTTGGAGTTATTTAAGAATGAGAAATAGAACTGGGATCGAAAGTGCAATCTTCATTAATATTCACAATGTTTAAATAGGATACCGCACTCTATCTATTCTTGTTCTTGTTTCTTTTGTAAGTACTTAGGCCCCTTAGTTCGTTTTTTGACTTGGAGTTATGTTAAGAATGAGAAATAGAATTGGGATCGAAAGTGCAATCTTCATTAATATTCACAAGGTTTAAATAGGATACAAGCTACCGACTAATACCTAAAATTAAAGGAAAATATAAACTAACTGAGAGTCGAACAAAATATACTACTAATCAAATCATAAAGGAAAAAAATATTAACTGATTAAGAATATATAAGATATATTTCAACACTAATTATTATAATACATTCTCCAAATGTTACATCTTAATACTCCCCCTCAAGTTGGAGAGCGTCTGTCAATCACACCCAACTTGTCTTTCAAAAAATTGAACCGACGTCTTCCCAAAGTTTTAGTGAAAATATCTACAAATTGCATTTTAGTCGAAACATAACATGGTTTGATGAGTCCAGCTTGTAATTTTTCTCGAACTTTATGACAATCTATTTCTATGTGTTTCGTACGTTCATGAAAAACTGGATTGGCTGCTATGTGTAATGCTGCTTGATTATCACAATACAATAATGCTGGTTCGGACAGTGGAACTTTCAAGTCTTGAAGAATGTATCTTACCCAAGTTAACTCTAAACAAGTATTTGCCATCGCTCGATAGTCGGCTTCTGCTGATGATCTGGACAATGCATAACCAAGAAATTGATTGTCTGGAAGTTCGACAACCGCCCAGTCTGAATCGCAATATGCTTGTAATCATAAGTTGTTTTCAGATGGTAGTACAAGTTCTTGACCAGGAGTACCTTTGATGTATCTCAGAACTCGAAGAGCTATCAACCAATATGGTTTTCTTGGTTCATGCATAAATTGACTAAGCCTAAGGCTCTACCTTACGTTTACCCTACGTCAAAATCCTTCTAATGCAATGTCCCATCTGATATAGTTGCTTTGATTATCAATCATGACCAAAATAAGTTAACAAATTTTCATATTATAATTTATGTCCATAGATAATTAACAACGTTTATATTTCACTCCTACTCATCATCTCAAGCTTAAAAAAAAAAATAAAAATAAAAATAAAATTCCCACATAAACAACATATCAAAAATATTTATTTATTTCAACATTAAAATCAAACTTTCAAATTTATGGATAGATGGATTTTTTGCCTGACCAGTTGTAGCAAATATCATAATTATCGGTTTTATAGTTGAACATACAGACATTTTCCTCACTCATATGCCACGAACAAAGAATACTTTCACAATTATCTCTATCTCTCTTATCTATGTAGACATTGAAGTAATGAAACGAGCTAGGCCATTGGAAGGAACAGTAAAACAATGTCGTGCCCCATAAATTTGGACGAAAACTGAAGTCGTAGCTGGCCCAAGGTGTCAGCTTGTGGACTCCCAAGTCATCATTGCCAGATTTGCAGTGAACAGCGAGCTGATTTTTAGATTTTAGAGCATTTGTTATCTTGACCATAATATTTGGGTTTTGGAGGAATGATCCTTGGATGGTAGTCACTTGGTTAGCAAAGAACAATGAAATTAAGAGAGAAAGTGCAAGTGTTGAAAATAAACTCATGCGGTTGAAATGGGAGAGAAAAAGAGATGGGTATGAACACATTTGTGTTTGATTTGTTTCACTCTTTATAGTTGAAAAAGAGTGTAATGGAAGATAACAGTTGATCCCTAATAACCCAAAAATAAATAAATAAACTAACCCATTTGTTTGTATTTCTAGTTCTTTCTTTCTTTTATTCTTTTTGTAACATATGGTTTTGTGAGAAGGAGTTCGTTGAGTATTTTAGGGCAGTAGTTATGCGAGTTTGGGGGTGGGAAGGGATTAGTTATTATTAATTAATTCTTTTATTTTTTATTTTTCTTTTACTGTTGTAAAATATTTTATAATAAAAATAGAATCGTGATTGATAATTGTTATTTTTTAAATTGAAAAATATATTATTGAAACTCATTCTGGGTTATTGCACTCTAAAATTTTGAATTAAAAAAAAAGTAAAACTATAATATGAAAATTAATTTTATGTTATGGTCGTTCGGGTTCTTCACCGAGTCTAATTTTCATAGTGTTTCATGGCCTAGCCCAACGAGGCTTTTATCTGGTCATCATATGTAAGGACCGGGCTGACTCGATACTCCAAAAAGGTGAGTAAACTTTAACGAAATATAACAAACAGTATTTAAAACATAACATTACTTAAAACAAAATAGTGTTCATACATGAGTAATTAAGACACAACACAATAGTTAAAACACAAAATAAGGACAAAAACATCAAATATTTCAAAACAAATGGGTTGAAGACGACAGGTGAGGCTTGTCTATGACACCTGCTCCAGAGTCCGCTCCCAACCTCGACTAGCTCCTTATTACCTGAAAAAAAAAATGCAAAATAAGGAAGGAGTACAAGACTCAGCAAGTAGCCTACTTGTAGGCTCTTAATCGTGTCCTTGATATGCTAGGATACCGCACTCTATCTATTCTTGTTCTTGTTTCTTTTGTAAGTACTTAGGCACCTTAGTTCCGTTTTTGACTTGGAGTTATTTAAGAATGAGAAATAGAACTGGGATCGAAAGTGCAATCTTCATTAATATTCACAATGTTTAAATAGGATACCGCACTCTATCTATTCTTGTTCTTGTTTCTTTTGTAAGTACTTAGGCCCCTTAGTTCCGTTTTTGACTTGGAGTTATTTAAGAATGAGAAATAGAACTGGGATCGAAAGTGCAATCTTCATTAATATTCACAATGTTTAAATAGGATACCGCACTCTATCTATTCTTGTTCTTGTTTCTTTTGTAAGTACTTAGGCCCCTTAGTTCGTTTTTTGACTTGGAGTTATGTTAAGAATGAGAAATAGAATTGGGATCGAAAGTGCAATCTTCATTAATATTCACAAGGTTTAAATAGGATACAAGCTACCGACTAATACCTAAAATTAAAGGAAAATATAAACTAACTGAGAGTCGAACAAAATATACTACTAATCAAATCATAAAGGAAAAAAATATTAACTGATTAAGAATATATAAGATATATTTCAACACTAATTATTATAATACATTCTCCAAATGTTACATCTTAATACTCCCCCTCAAGTTGGAGAGCGTCTGTCAATCACACCCAACTTGTCTTTCAAAAAATTGAACCGACGTCTTCCCAAAGTTTTAGTGAAAATATCTACAAATTGCATTTTAGTCGAAACATAACATGGTTTGATGAGTCCAGCTTGTAATTTTTCTCGAACTTTATGACAATCTATTTCTATGTGCTTCGTACGTTCATGAAAAACTGGATTGGCTGCTATGTGTAATGCTGCTTGATTATTACAATACAATAATGCTGGTTCGGACAGTGGAACTTTCAAGTCTTGAAGAATGTATCTTACCCAAGTTAACTCTAAACAAGTATTTGCCATCGCTCGATAGTCGGCTTCTGCTGATGATCTGGACAATGCATAACCAAGAAATTGATTGTCTGGAAGTTCGACAACCGCCCAGTCTGAATCGCAATATGCTTGTAATCTTAAGTTGTTTTCAGATGGTAGTACAAGTTCTTGACCAGGAGTACCTTTGATGTATCTCAGAACTCGAAGAGCTATCAACCAATATGGTTTTCTTGGTTCATGCATAAATTGACTAAGCCTAAGGCTCTACCTTACGTTTACCCTACGTCAAAATCCTTCTAATGCAATGTCCCATCTGATATAGTTGCTTTGATTATCAATCATGACCAAAATAAGTTAACAAATTTTCATATTATAATTTATGTCCATAGATAATTAACAACGTTTATATTTCACTCCTACTCATCATCTCAAGCTTAAAAAAAAAAATAAAAAAAAAAAAAAAATTCCCACATAAACAACATATCAAAAATATTTATTTATTTCAACATTAAAATCAAACTTTCAAATTTATGGATAGATGGATTTTTTGCCTGACCAGTTGTAGCAAATATCATAATTATCGGTTTTATAGTTGAACATACAGACATTTTCCTCAGTCATATGCCACGAACAAAGAATACTTTCACAATTATCTCTATCTCTCTTATCTATGTAGACATTGAAGTAATGAAACGAGCTAGGCCATTGGAAGGAACAGTAAAACAATGTCGTGCCCCATAAATTTGGACGAAAACTGAAGTCGTAGCTGGCCCAAGGTGTCAGCTTGTGGACTCCCAAGTCATCATTGCCAGATTTGCAGTGAACAGCGAGCTGCTTTTTAGATTTTAGAGCATTTGTTATCTTGACCATAATATTTGGGTTTTGGAGGAATGATCCTTGGATGGTAGTCACTTGGTTAGCAAAGAACAATGAAATTAAGAGAGAAAGTGCAAGTGTTGAAAATAAACTCATGCGGTTGAAATGGGAGAGAAAAAGAGATGGGTATGAACACATTTGTGCTTGATTTGTTTCACTCTTTATAGTTGAAAAAGAGTGTAATGGAAGATAACAGTTGATCCCTAATAACCCAAAAATAAATAAATAAACTAACCCATTTGTTTGTATTTCTAGTTCTTTCTTTCTTTTATTCTTTTTGTAACATATGGTTTTGTGAGAAGGAGTTCGTTGAGTATTTTAGGGCAGTAGTTATGCGAGTTTGGGGGTGGGAAGGGATTAGTTGTTATTATGAAGGGGATACCTGGTGACAGTGTTGGGACTTGAGTTAGAAGTTAAATGATTGGCTCCAAAAGACATCTTATTATTATTAGAACAAGCTGGAGGCCGTTTTGTACGAGTAAAACTTCGGAGTGGAACTGATGTATCAGGTGAGATAAGATTAGAATTAGTGGGTGAATCTGGAGAAGGAATAGAAGGTGGAGGAGACGACGAAGTAGTGGGAGAAGGAATAGAAAGTGGGGGAGGACTAGAATGGATGTTTGAGTAGGATGAATCATGAAGTGGTAAAATGGGAGTTGAAGAAGCTAATGTCAAAGTTTGTGAAGCGGATGAAAAAGGAAAATCAGCGTCACAAAATTTAACATCACGACTGATAAGAAAATTTTTATATTGCATGTCATACAACTTGTAATCTTTGTGACCACAAGGATATCCTACAAAAACACGAGAAATTGCCCGAGGTTCAAATTTTTGCTTAGGGTGTGTACTACAGTTGCATAACACTTACAACAAAAAACTTTAAGAGGGTGAAATGTAGGTGGTCGTTTGTAGAGTGCTTCAAAGGGTGTCTATTTATAAGATAAAAAGCAGTTTAATTGGTGTTCTATGTAGAGTGCATGCACTCTACCTAACTTTAACTCGGCCTGATATTTCTTCTGCAGTTGGGGTTATGAGTCGGTACATGCAAAGTCCAAAGAAGCCTCATTTGGATG
>NW_019268887.1:0-10573 GCF_002738365.1 Cucurbita moschata
CACCAAGCCAACACCTCTACTGAAGAAGGGAGACAAAAACAAACCACTAAAGCAACACATGTTCACGCTAAAATACCAACCAGACGGATGAAGAGAAGGGTCGACACGATAATTTCAAAGCAAATAGAGAGTTATGATAAGTTAAGGTTAGATCAACTTTGATTTCAAAGCAACAAGAACAAAAGACTAGTGCGAAAATTCTATGGACTAGTCGAAGTTATCCACAAGATTAGGAAGACATCATATAGGATCCAATTTCTCCTATGGATACAGACTAATTCTGTTGTCCACGTTAGTAACTTGAAATGTTATTATTCTGACCAAGAAAACATCAAGTAAAAGTAGGTGGTATGACGTCATGCAAAGAAGAAATTGTTTCCATCGAAGAAAGTAGGAAAGACACCAACAGAGAAGACTTGAAGAGTTAACAAACCGAGAAGTGATTTTCAATAGCTCCTAGTAGGTTGGAAAAGACTCCTCAATACTGAGATCAGCTAGAAGCGCGTCGCGAGACCTAAAGTCAGCCTCATCATACAACGTTGAGTTTATGAAGAGCCGGTTGATAGAGATATTGACAAATTGTGTAAGGGCAGATGTCGCGGTCATGATTGGCCAAGGCATGTTGCCTATGGTTGCATGTTAGATGTCTCAGCTATTCCTGTAAACGATTTATGGTTCATGGTGGCATGCTCATTCCAAACACGTTTTACTTGCTTTCATCTTAGATAGACCTTTACTATTATTGTTGTGCCAATACGGGGTGTATGATTAGTCCTCAAAATCATATCTACATCCATCAGGACTAAAATGTCCCAAAATGTACTATAGGAGAACGTGACCAGTTGTTGTTTCTTAACTTTTAGCTTATAACATTGGTTTATTTGAAATTGTTTTTACTGTATTTCCTCACTCACGTTTTCTAAAATATTTCTTCTAAACGTGATTCAAGCATACACTGCTATTGTTCGTTCAGTCAAATTTTACATGGTTGACTTGTTCATTGGATTAGAACAAATGTAACATAATCATTGTCTCACTACTGTAAGAGTTCGATTGTGCACTTGTCTTCTGTTCAGTTGTGGGCCGCATCTTCTGACTAGTTATGTGAGTTTGGCCTGTAGCATACGTGTAGGTTGAGAAAGAAATGGTTGGATGCGGACTGCGAATAAGGGTTGGGCCGCAAAAGGTTTTTTTTTTTTTTTTTACCACATATGGACTTTAAGCTAGTGAGTCTTAAATTTTGGTTCGTTTGAAAATTTTTGGTTTGTTTTTTAGTTCAAACGAACCCAAATTAAACCTACTAGTTCCTTCTTCCTTGCACGACTCACTTCTATTCTCTGTTCTGCCTCTTCATGCTCTCTGAAACTTCTTTAAAGACTATTATTGTTCACTGATTATTTGGGAGCATCTTCCTTAAAAGGATTGTGAACACAGATGACCTATGTAGAAAATTTGTACCCCCTTTCCTAAAACCTTTAGCAGACAACATACCCAAAACAGATGCACTGACTAGACTACGCTACACCTCGTCACCCCACCCCCCCGCGGAGCATATGGATCCACTCAATCGATGAAAACTCAAACCAAACTCGCCGATCCTTTTTGGCACAGGGACGCGAGAACCAATTCGAGTAATCTACAGTGGGGAGACCCCTTAAAGCAACAAGCTAGAATGGCTAGGTTGATAGCAGGGTTAATGAAAAGGCGAGTATGAAAAGACTGATCGCGTAAACTTCCCTGTAAGCAGCTTTATTCTTTCTTGATCTATGAACCGACTCTATGAAAAAAATCAGTCTTTCGGCTGAAAGTGTGACTGTTGGGTATGGACAAGCAGAACCTCTTGGTTCGGGGGAAACCAGAGATGTTGGCTAAGAAAGCTAAGCAGGAAAGTACAGGATGGACAAAATGCACATACAAATTGATTGACATGATCCCTCTCCCTCTCTATTTGGCTAGTTGGCTAGTTGCACGATAAGCGGGAAAGCATACCAGGTAGGGAAAGAAAGGCTGCTCGATCTCCTGTAAGGCCAACCCTCAACAGCGAGCTCACCTGGCAATGCTATAAGTCCGATAGAAGTCCAAGGTTTCATCTACTACGGACCAGGAAGCTCTTGAAGGAGTTAACATGAAATGAGAAATACATTCGATTACGGCAACTAATAGATAGCGAACTTTTTGGTAGAAACTAAATGATCCCTTGGCTCGGGCAAGAAAAGGAAAAGGTAGTCGTACTCCTACCTTTTCCGTCGGACGATAGGAAAGTTTGAGCTGAAAGATTGAATCACACCTGATAAGAAAGGCGGGCTTAGGAGGTTTCTCCAAATGTATAAACAAAAATAGGAAGCAACCAGTCCTAAAGAGGATACCGATACGCATGCATTCTCGAATGGAAGAACCTAGCTGAATCAGATCCATTTTCTCTTCGATTCGTAAACTTCGGATATGATCTTCCTTTCATTTTCGGGTGACTGAGAGAGAATTTAGGCTTGGAGTGCATCCGATTCGGTCAACAATAAGGTACAAAGCGGGTTGATTAAATGGGCTTGAAGTTCCATTATCGTTAGGTCGAAGATCTCTACTAGGTTTAGTGCACTTTGGTAGTTGCGAATGTTGTCGTAATCGAATGTCTTTCTCATTCGACATTCTCTCTTACCAAGCACTCATACTCGCCAGGGTTGAGGAGACAGTTCGTGAGCTAATTGGGTTTCGAGATTGCGTATACGCGAAAAGAGCTCGCTTTCGACTTTCTCCTCGGTGTTTTGTGCCCAATTCTAGTTCAGGAAAGGGTCTAATCTCTTTCATTGGAGCACATTGATGCCGAAGGAGTCTTCGGAACCGATGGAGAGGCTATGATGACTTCAGGCTATTTAAATAGCATGACCGATACCACAAAGAAAGGGTATCTAAATCACACTAGTGGAATAGCTTTTTCATAATAATTATCTCGATATATGATACCAAAAACCTGCCTGATGACTGATAAGGTAAGGGGTTTCAAAAGACAACAGAATGACAATTCTACGTGTGATAGAAAAGGAGATCTTCTTTTTTTTTTTTCAGTGTGCACGGTTTGCCTGCCTTCCTGACCACGGATAGGCTATCGGGCTTTGCACTTCGGCCCCTGAGAATACCACAACAATGTGACAGGATCCGAACCTATGGCTCTCTGAAACTTCTTCATCGGTTATTTGGGCGCATCTTTCTTAAAAGGATTGTGATGACAGATGACCTATGTGACGACAATGGACAACATGCCTACCTTCCTAACCACGTATAGACTACTGGGCTTTGCACTTCGGCCCCTGAGAATACCACATCAAGGTGACAGGATTCGAACCTATGCCTCTCTAAAACTTCTTCATCGGTTATTTCGACGCATCTTCCTTAAAAGAATTGTGACAACAGATGACCTATTTGACTCAAAAGTTCCTAGAAATAATACAGTTCTAGGATTGTGACAAGACAAGAATGGACTCATAAGATGGGCGGTCAGGGAAGCGATTTCATTTGTGTTATCCACTAAGTAAATGATCAAGGATTGCTCTATACACGGCTGAGAGATGACCGTATTGTTGCACATCCTGAAAAAAGTACCGTAGGCAAGCAAAGCTTTTGAAAATGAAAGCGTGTAGAACTCAGATCCATTTTCTCTTCGATTCGTAAACTTTGGATCTGATCTTCCTTTCATTTCCGGGTGACTGAGAGAGAATTTAGGCTTGGAGTGCATCCGATTCGGTCAACAATAAGGTACAAAGTGGGTTGATTAAATGGGCTTGAAGTTCCATTATCGTTAGGTCGAAGATCTCTACTAGGTTTAGTGCACTTTGGTAGTTGCGAATGTTGTCGTAATCGAATGTCTTTCTCATTCGACATTCTCTCTTACCAAGCACTCATACTCGCCAGGGTTGAGGAGACAGTTCGTGAGCTAATTGGGTTTCGAGATTGCGTATACGCGAAAAGAGCTCGCTTTCAACTTTCTCCTCGGCGTTTTGTGCCCAGTTCTAGTTCAGGAAAGGGTCTAATCTCTTTCATTGGAGCACATTGATGCCGAAGGAGTCTTCGGAACCGATGGAGAGGCTATGATGACTTCAGGCTATTTAAATAGCATGACCGATACCACAAAGAAAGGGTATCTAAATCACACTAGTGGAATAGCTTTTTCATAATAATTATCTAGATATATGATACCAAAAACCTGCCTGATGACTGATAAGGTAAGGGGTTTCAAAAGACAACAGAATGACAATTCTACGTGTGATAGAAAAGGAGATCTTCTTTTTTTTTTTCAGTGTGCACGGTTTGCCTGCCTTCCTGACCACGGATAGGCTATAGGGCTTTGCACTTCGGCCCCTGAGAATACCACAACAATGTGACAGGATTCGAACCTATGGCTCTCTGAAACTTCTTCATCGGTTATTTTGGCGCATCTTTCTTAAAAGGATTGTGATGAAAGATGACCTATGTGACGACAGTGGACAACATGCCTGCCTTCCTACCCACGGATAGACTACTGGGCTTTGCAATTCGGCCCCTGAGAATACCACATCAAGGTGACAGGATTCGAACCTATGCCTCTCTAAAACTTCTTCATCGGTTATTTCGGCGCATCTTCCTTAAAAGGATTGTGACAACAGATGACCTATTTGACTGAAAAGTTCCTAGAAATAATACAGTTCTAGGATTGTGACAAGACAAGAATGAACTCCTAAGATGGGCGGTCAGGGAAGCGATTTCATTTGTGTTAGCCGCCAAGTAAATGATCAAGGAATTCTCTATACACGGCTGAGAGATGACCGTATTGTTGCACATCCTGAATAAAGTACCGTAGGCAAGCAAAGCTTTTGAAAATGAAAGCGTGTAGAACTCAGATCCATTTTCTCTTCGATTCGTAAACTTCGGATCTGATCTTCCTTTCATTTTCGGGTGACTGAGAGAGAATTTAGGCTTGGAGTGCATCCGATTCGGTCAACAATAAGGTACAAAGCGGGTTGATTAAATGGGCTTGAAGTTCCATTATCGTTAGGTTGAAGATCTCTACTAGGTTTAGTGCACTTTGGTAGTTGCGAATGTTGTCGTAATCAAATTTCTTTCTCATTCGACATTCTCTCTTACCAAGCACTCATACTCGCCAGGGTTGAGGAGACAGTTCGTGAGCTAATTGGGTTTCGAGATTGCGTATACGCGAAAAGAGCTCGCTTTCAACTTTATCCTCGGCGTTTTGTGCCCAGTTCTAGTTCAGGAAAGGGTCTTATCTCTTTCATTGGAGCACATTGATGCCGAAGGAGTCTACGGAACCAATGGAGAGGCTATGATGACTTCAGGCTATTTAAATAGCATGACCGATACCACAAAGAAAGGGTATCTAAATCACACTAGTGGAATAGCTTTTTCATAATAATTATCTCGATATATGATACCAAAAACCTGCCTGATGACTGATAAGGTAAGGGGTTTCAAAAGACAAAAGAATGACAATTCTACGTGTGATAGAAAAGGAGATCTTCTTTTTTTTTTCAGTGTGCACGGTTTGCCTGCCTTCCTGACCACGGATAGGCTATCGGGCTTTGCACTTCGGCCCCTGAGAATACCACAACAATGTGACAGGATTCGAACCTATGGCTCTCTGAAACTTCTTCATCGGTTATTTGGGCGCATCTTTCTTAAAAGGATTGTGACGACAGATGACCTATGTGACGACAGCGGACAACATGCCTGCCTTCCTGACCACGGATAGACTACGGGGCTTTGCACTTCGGCCCCTGAGAATACCACATCAAGGTGACAGGATTCGAACCTATGGCTCTCTGAAACTTCTTCATCGGTTATTTCGGCGCATCTTCCTTAAAAGGATTGTGACAACAGATGACCTATTTGACTGAAAAGTTCCTAGAAAGAATACAGTTCTAGGATTGTGACAAGACAAGAATGGACTCATAAGATGGGCGGTCAGGGAAGCGATTTCATTTGTGTTATCCGCCAAGTAAATGATCAAGGAATTCTCTATACACGGCTGAGAGATGACCGTATTGTTGCACATCCTGAATAAAGTACCGTAGGCAAGCAAAGCTTTTGAAAATGAAAGCGTGTAGAACTCAGATCCATTTTCTCTTCGATTCGTAAACTTCAGATCTGATCTTCCTTTCATTTTCGGGTGACTGAGAGAGAATTTAGGCTTGGAATGCATCCGATTCGGTCAACAATAAGGTACAAAGCGGGTTGATTAAATGGGCTTGAAGTTCCATTATCGTTAGGTCGAAGATCTCTACTAGGTTTAGTGCACTTTGGTAGTTGCGAATGTTGTCGTAATCGAATGTCTTTCTCATTCGACATTCTCTCTTACCAAGCACTCATACTCGCCAGGGTTGAGGAGACAGTCCGTGAGCTAATTGGGTTTCGAGATTGCGTATACGCGAAAAGAGCTCGCTTTCGACTTTCTCCTCGGCGTTTTGTGCCCGGTTCTAGTTCAGGAAAGGGTCTGATCTCTTTCATTGGAGCACATTGATGCCGAAGGAGTCTTCGGAACCGGTGGAGAGGCTATGATGACTTCAGGCTATTCAAATAGCATGACCGATACCACAAAGAAAGGGTATCTAAGTCACACTAGTGGAATAGCTTTTTCATAATAATTATCTCGATATATGATACCAAAAACCTGCCTGATGACTGATAAGGTAAGGGGTTTCAAAAGACAAAAGAATGACAATTCTACGTGTGATAGAAAAGGAGATCTTCTTTTTTTTTTTAGTGTGCACGGTTTGCCTGCCTTCCTGACCACGGATAGGCTATCGGGCTTTGCACTTCGGCCCCTGAGAATACCACAACAATGTGACAGGATTCGAACCTATGGCTCTCTGAAACTTCTTCATCGGTTATTTGGGCGCATCTTTCTTAAAAGGATTGTGACGACAGATGACCTATGTGACGACAGTGGACAACATGCCTGCCTTCCTAACCACGGATAGACTACGGGGCTTTGCACTTCGGCCCCTGAGAATACCACATCAAGGTGACAGGATTCGAACCTATGGCTCTCTGAAACTTCTTCATCGGTTATTTCGGCGCATCTTCCTTAAAAGGATTGTGACAACAGATGACCTATTTGACTGAAAAGTTCCTAGAAAGAATACAATAGAACAATTTGTGTAATGCTCTTTTTGAAGTCCCGCCTCGTTCTTGGTTCAATGTTTAAAAACCACATTTTAAATCATATTATCTTGCATAATTCATTTTGATATAATATTGTTGGGGGCATTTTGAGAATCGAACTTGAGACCTCTCACACCCAAAATGATAATCATACCACTTAGACCAAATGCCTTTGCAGTAGAAGTATAATTCTTAGTTGCTAGTATATATATTTTCCGTGCCTTAATATATAAAATTTATATAAGTTGAAGTTGTGCATTACTTTGGGTTAGACCCTATTGATAACTAAACTACATTCCGAGAATCAAACTCAAGACCTCTCGCACCCTAAGCGAGAATCATACCACTAGACCAAATGCCTTGTAGTGGATCTATCTTTTATGCGCCTCAATATTTGAAATTTATCCACATGTTTTTGTTTCAATTCTAGAAATAGAAATAATATCCATAGAAATACATAATTTTACAATGCAAATAAGAAAAACTCGTGATCAAGTTTTAGATAAAAGTAGCAAACATGTTGATAGATATAAAAATAAATTCAAGTTCTTTCTCTGGCCTAATTATCAATTGGAAGATTTAGCTGATATGAATTGTTATTGGTTTGATACCAATAATAACAGTCATTTGAGTATGGTAAGGATCCATATGTGTCCATGAAAATTAGTTAATGCTATATTTTCCTTATATTGGCCATAATATCTCTCAACCAAATGCATTAGTTGAAAATGTACTTAATATTTTTCTTTTGTCCTTTTGTTTTTTAGAATAGTCTTATGTCTCCATTCCATTTAAAAATTGATATTTTGTTTGGTAATTTTAAACTCATTATTTTTGTTTGTTCATTCCACCTAATTTGTAAAAGAAAAATTATACCACTAGACCAAATGCCCTTACAGTGGATCTATCATTTTTAGTTTCCCGTGTGTATATGTTTTCCGCACCTCAATATATGAAATTTATCCGACCTCAGCATATGAAATTTATCCACATATTTTTGTGCTTTAGAACCTGCTATTATTGTCATGTTAACTTCACATGGTCTATCACACAGTTGAAGCAGCATTGCCACTAGAGCCCATGCATCCCTTTGGGATAGATATGTTAAAAATTAGGCCCATTTGATAACTATTTTATTTTTTTGTTTTATTTCAAAATTATGTGTTTTATCCTTTTATAAAAAAAAAAGAAAAAAAAAAGAAAAGAAATGAAAACATTTGAATTTTAAGCAAAATTTCACACCCAATTAAGTTTTTGAAAAATATTTTTATTTATTTATTTTTTCTTTATTTTAGTTTTCCAAACATAGATTGATATGGAGTGGCTAGTTTTCAAAACTACTTCTTTGCTACAATTGAACAATATTTATATTCTAAAATGGGATTCACTTCCTTTAAGTTTATGTAGTTTCTTTTTATTACTATGTTTACTTCTATCTCATGTTACTCCATTTGTGTTTACTTCGTTTTATACAAAAGTGCACCGTAATTAATAAATCCATGTGCTTAATACATTCCGTACAAGAATAAATTACAAGGAGAAAAGAAATCCCAAAAATAAGTAGAAGGTTGAGAATTTCACTCAACCACACAATGTCAAAGCGTGACTGCATGGCTCACACGCGATGCTTGGATTTCTAAGGGGAACTTCTCAACTTGAGAGATCAATTTCATTCCTCACAAATCTCATTTTTACATAATAATTTGTGGGTATTTATAGTCTCCCACAAAAAAAAGTTAGTGGCTGGGATTTAATCTCGATCCCCTTAAATCTAAAAAAAGAACGAAGTCAATTTGACAATTCTACCATTACAAACTTTATGAAATAAAAAATAAATAAAGTTTTCTAACAACTCATGTAATGATGCTTGCAACTTCATTTTCTCCTTCAACTGTGTAAATATTCACTTCTGAAGCTCCAAATAGTCCTTCCTCAATCTAATAAGCTTGTAGCACATGAAATAATAGTTGAACCGAGCCTATCCAATTTTGTAGATGAAGAATGAATGCTTGTTGAATCTTCTTGGCCTTGGATCGTGTAATGGGTCCAGTTGGAACATTTGAAACACCGTGATCCTTATCATCTTCCCCCTCTTCAAAAGGATTCGTCCTCGAATCAAAAAATCATCACCTACATCAAAAGGACTCAAGTTAGCAACATTGAAAGTAGAATGTGCTGAAAATTCTCGTGGAAGATCATTTTACATGCATTGTTATTAATTCTTTCAAGGACTTGATAAGGGTCATCCCCTCCTGGATGTAACTTTGTCTTCCTTTGAGATGGGAATCACTCCTTGCGAAAATGTATCCAAACCCAGTTACTTGTTTGAAAAATGATTTGATTCCGTCCTTTGTTAATTCTTGTAGCAACATTGAAATTTTGTTTCTCAATTGTCTCCTTCCCCTCTTTATGCAATGTTTTGATCCCATTTGCCTTACTTGTGGCTGCTTTACTCACAAAAATAGTAGAATGAATAGAAAGCAAATCAAGACGCGTAAGTGGATTAAATCCGTAAGCAACTTCAAAAAGAGAACAATTAGTAGCAAACATTCGTCCCAAGACTTAATATTCTTACAAATAAACAGCCCTAAGCAATGCAACTAGTGTTCTATTGACCACCTTAGTTTGCTCATTAATCTGAAGATGACGTGTAGTTGAAAACAATAATTTGTTACCCAATTTATGACTTAATATTCTTATAAATAATAGCCCTAGTGTATACTTCCATAGTACGGATACATGAAAGATATTATGTACTGCAGACAAGTTTGGGCATTGCCCAATTCTATAGGCCACAGATCCAATTCTTTCTAATATCTCAAAGAGACGGATAAACTTAGGGCTTAGCTTCCCCTTTTTACCCTACCTGAGCACCCTTCTCATGGGGTGCTACCTTTAGGAATATATGATCCCCTACCAACAATTCCATGTCCTTGCGCCTTAGGTCTTCATAGCTTTTCTCTCGGCTTTGTGCGGTTTGTATCCTAGTTTTAATCTTCTGGACTGCGGTGTTCGTAATTTGCACTAGCTTTGGCCCAATAGTTGTCATTTGCCCCCCTTCTTCCGAAAAGATAGGGGATCGAAATCTTCGTCCATAAAGAACCTCGTATGTGGCCATTTGTATGGTGTCTTGGCAAGTATTATTATAAGCGAATTTCATAAGGGATAGGTACTTATCCGAGCTTCCTGCAAAATCCATCACATATACCCTCAATATGTCTTCCAATATTTACTTGAGCATTTCTGTTTGACCATCTGTTTATGGGTGGAATGTCATACTATAACTGTGTACCCAATGCCTTTTGTTGAATTTTCCAGAAGCGAGATTTAAATCTAGCATCTCGGTCTAATACTATTGCCTTTTGTTAAATTTCCAAAAGTATACTCAGTACCTTTACTGATGAATATTCATTTTTAATGTTAGCAA
>NW_019268888.1:0-1749 GCF_002738365.1 Cucurbita moschata
AATATGTTTTTGTTTACAAACTATGAGTTTTAGGACATAAAACCCAACAAGAACCTAGCTGAACCGGATCAAGGGTCCTAACCTAGTCCGACTGACCTTCTTTGGCTGGCCCCGCCCCTCGTAACAATGTCAACCGTACGTGCTCTTTCCTTTCGTTTAGCGAGATAGCTTACCAGCTCTTCCAGCTCATAGCAGCAGTATGAAAAGCGGAATCCACATCCTAAGTCGAGTCCGCATTGCCATACGAATCGACATCGGCCAAACCAAGAGCTCCTATTTTTTCTTTAATGAAAGAGAATCTAACAGTTTCGATAAAACCAACCTCTTCTAAAGAAGGAGTCGCTCTGCCTTGATCACCATGGACATATGCAGCTCCCGCTTTACCTTTGCCTACCGTGAAAAGGAAATTTCCCTCACAATAGGCCCTCCCAGCTCCCGATCATCTTTCTATCAATCGAGAGAGGTATAGAATAGTACAACAAACCAACAAGACAAGAATGGACTCATAAGATGGGCGGTCAAGGAAGCGATTTCATTTGTGTTATCTGCCAAGGAAATGATCAAGGAATTCAGATCCTGAATAAAGTACTGTAGGCAAGCGAAGCTTTTGAAAATGAAAGCGTGTAGAACTCATATCCACTTTCTCTTCGCTTCGTAAACTTTGGATCTGATCTTCCTTTCCTCTCTGGGTGACTCAGAGACAATTTAGGCCTGGTGTGCATCCGATTCGGTCAACAATAAGGTACAAAGCGGATTGATTAAATGGGCTTAAAGTTCCATTATCGTTAGGTCGAAGATCTCTACTAGGTTTAGTGCACTTTGGTAGTTATTGCCGTAATCGAATGTCTTTCTCATTCGACATTCTCTCTTACCAAGCACTCATACTCTCCAAGGTTGAGGAGACAGTCCGCGAGCTAATTGGGTTTCGAGATTGCGTATACACGAAAAGAGCTCGCTTTCAACTTTCTAGTTCAGGAAAGGGTCTGTTCTCTTTCATTGGAGCACATTGATGCCGAAGGAGTATTCGAAACCGGTGGAGAGGCTATGATGACTTCAAGCTATTCAAATAGAATGACTGATACCACAAAGAAAGGGTATCTCAGTCACACTAGTGGAATAGCTTTTTCATAATAGTTATCTCGATATATGATACCAAAAACCTACCTGATGACTGATAAGGTAAGGGATTTCAAAAGACAAAAGAATGACATGCTACGTGTTATAGAAAAGGAGATCTTTTTTTTTTCAGTGTGCGCGGTTCGCCTGCCTTCCTGACCACAGATAGGCTATGGGGCTTTGCACTTCGGCCCCTAAGAATACCACATCAAGGTGACAGGATTCGAACCTATGGCTCTCTGAAACTTCTTCAGCGGTTATCTGGGCGCATCTTCCTTAAAAGGATTGTGACGATAGATGACCTAGGTAAAACTTCTATTGGGAGATTAGTGCAATAGAGAATCTGTGTCCCTTTCCTGAAACCTTCCGCGGACAACATAACAAAGAGTTACTAAAAAAAATATCATAGAACAATTTGTGTAATGCCTTTAATGTTAGGCTCGAGGCTCTATCTTATCTCCCAAGAATATGGTTCATTCTCTATTCACATAGAAATTATGCAATAGAAAGTGGTACCCTCATCTTCTTTTACAAAACTTTCTCAAGTTCTCATGGAATGATTTGAAAGTGGTACCCTCATCTTCTTTTATAAGACTACCTCGGCCTTCATGGAATGATTATGCTATGTTGATT
>NW_019268888.1:1759-3048 GCF_002738365.1 Cucurbita moschata
CATGGAATGATTATGCTATGTTGATTCTTAGAGAAGGGAGTAGGAGTAAGAGTAGATAACTGTTTATGGTCCAAATCCCGAAAAAGTAAGTCTTTATGTCAAGAAAGGAGAGGAATCCTCATAGTTTTCAAGATTTGAAGAGAATCATATATACAAAAATTTCCTTTGTATATTCTTGTTGTCTCCATTCCATTTGAAAATTGATATTTTGTTTGGTAATTTTAAACTCATTATTTTTGTTTGTTCATTCCACCTNTCCTTTTCTTCACAATTCCATTTGAAAATTGATATTTTGTTTGGTAATTTTAAACTCATTATTTTTGTTTGTTCATTCCACCTAATTTGTAAAAAAAAAAAAAAAATCATACCACTAGACCAAATGCCCTTATAGTGGATCTATTATTTTTAGTTGCCCGTGTGTATATGTTTTCTGTACCTCAATATATGAAATTTATCCACATATTTTTGTGCTTTAGAACCTACTATTATTGTCGTGTTTACTTCACATGGTCTACCACACAGTTGAAGGAGCATTGCCACGGGAGCCCATGCATTGATAACTATTTTATTTATTTATTTATTAATTTTTTTGTTTTATTTCAAAATTATGTGTTTTATCCTTAAAAAAAAACATTTGAATTTTAAGCAAAATTTCACACCAAACTAAGTTTTTGAAAAATATTTTTATTTATTTATTTTTTCTTTATTTTAGTTTTCCAAACATAGATTGATCTGGAGTGGCTAGTTTTCAAATCTACTTCTTTGCTACAATTGAACAATATTTATATTGTAAAATGGGATTAACTTCCTTTAAGTTTATGTAGTTTCATTTTATTACTATGTTTACTTTTATCTCATGTTACTCTATTTGTATTTACTTCGTTTTATACAAAAGTTCACCGTAATTAATAAATTCATGTGCTTAATACATTCCCTACAAAAATAAACTTGTTTGTATCAGGATAAATTACAATGAATACAGAGAAAAGAAATCCCAAAAAATAAGTAGAAGGTTGAGAATTTCACTCAACCACACAATGTGGAAAAGTGACTGCATGGCTCATAATCAATTCTACCACAAGAATGACATGAAACATGCATAGATGATGCTCGTATTTTGAAAAAAAACTTCTCAACTTGAGAGATCAATTTCATTCATCACAAATCTGATTTTTACATAATAATTTGGGGGCATTTATAGTCTCCCACAAAATAAGTTAGTGGCCGGGATTTAATCTCGATCCCCTTAAATCTAATAAAAAAACGAAGTCAATTTGACAATTCTACCG
>NW_019268888.1:3221-6292 GCF_002738365.1 Cucurbita moschata
ATCGTGTAATAGGTCCAGTTGGAACATTTGGAACACCGTGATCCTTATCATCTTCCCCGTCTTCAAAAGGGTTCGTCCTCGAATCAGAAAATCATCACCTACATCAAAAGAACTCAAGTCAGCAACATTGAAAGTAGAATGTGCTGAAAATTCTCATGGAAGATCATTTTATATGCATTGTTATTAATTCTTTCAAGAACTTGATAAGGGTCATCCCCTCTTGGATGTAACTTTGTCTTCCTTTGAGATGGGAATCACTCCTTACGAAAATGTATCCAAACCCAGTTACCGGGTTGAAAAATGATTTCATTCCGTCCTTTGTTAATTCTTGAAGCAACATTGAAATTTTATTTCTCAATTGTCTCCTTCCCCTCTTTATGCAATATTTTGATCCCATTTGCCTTACTTGTGGCTGCTTTACTCACAAAAATATTAGAATGAGTAGAAAGCAAATCAAGACGCGTAAGTGGATTAAATCCGTAAGCAACTTCAAGAAGAGAACAATGAGTGGCAAACATTCGTCCCAAGACTTAATATTATTACAAATAATAGCCCTAAGCAATGCTCCTAATGTTCTATTAACCACCTCAGTTTGGTCATTAATCTGAAGATGACATGTAGTTGAAAACAATAATTTGTTATCCAATTTATGACTTAATATTCTTATAAATAATAGCCCTAAGCAATGCTCCTAATATTTTATTAACCACCTCAGTTTGTTCATGAATCTGAGGATGACATGCAGGTGAAAACAATCCAGCATACTTTCTAAAAGTGACTTAAAAATTTAACTTCCCTATCTTCTTTTGTGTGCAGCAAACATTGGTAACATTGACTACAAAACTTATAAACATCGTAATTCATGGCAAAGGTCATATGGATCGTGATGAGCATTTTCTCCCGTATCTTAGTTTCGCTAACTAAAGTTTTCCAATAACTCCCAAACTTCATTACCTTATATAAACCTCTTGGGATAAGGATTCATATAACACTTCATAAAATAAGATCTACTGATGAATTTCATAGCATTTGAAGGTCATCTAGGTCATGAACCGAAGGTAAATTACCTTAGGGGCATTATGGTCATTTTACACCGTTTCTTGGTTTACCTACTTATCCTTATCCAATGACCACCAAATTTCATATCTAACCTCAACATACTATAATATGCTCAGTATTAAAATTTGATAGGCAGCGGTGCTCTTATAGTAGGTTATTTTAATGTTACTTAAATCTCGAGCTATTTAATCGGTTCAGGGTCTTAACTCACGGTTCTTTGGGTTTCTCTTTCATATATCCTTAATTCATACTTGGTTTAGGGTTCATATGAAAATCCAAGCGATTTCTACAAGTATTTCTTAACAAAAAATCCAAGGTGGCTACTTGCCTCGTCGTGGACGTTTGGGACGTCCATTCTTAAGCTTCCAGTATCTGAATTATTTCATATTTCCTTCCACATACTCCTTATTGTGTCTATTTTCTGAAACCATAAGATTTTCTAGGAGAATCGGTCTGAAATGGGGCTAAAATTGAGAAAACCCGAGAAAAGGTAAAATTTTGAGTTGACTTGGATAGTTTAGTTGAACTGGCCATATCATCGTTCTCTTCCTCTGTACAGGAAGAAAATATCTTTACTGATGAATTTTGATTTCTAATGATTGCGGGGATAGCTCAGTTGGGAGAGCATCAGATTGAAGATCTAAAGGTCATGTGTTCGATTCATGTTCACCGCATGTGGTTTGCGTTGCACAATTTAGTTGAGTTCTTTTGATGTAGATGATGATAATAAGAATCACGTTAAGCATATTTGTGATCAATGAAATTAATCTCTCAAGTTGAGACGATCCCCCTTATAGAAATCTAAAAATTAATCTCTCAAGTTGAGACGATCCCCCTTTTATAGAAATCTAAGCATATCTTTGTCATTTCGATCCCCCCTTATAGAAATGGTAGATTGCATCTCAGTAATTCAATCAAGCCATGATCAAGTTTCTAGCTTTATCAGAAGGTGTTAATTTCTTTAATACAAGGGTTCTTGCTTCTACAAAAGCTTGGCTCGTTGGGCTGAAGATTACGGTTGGTCTATCATCCTCCAACGGGATCTTCTATCCTCATGACTTGCTCTAATGCGGTCGTTCTTCTAACACATCACGTCCAGTTGTCGAGATTGGTAATGTAAGTTTGTAATCCATCCATTGAGGTTCTTGGAATGATTCTATAGCTTATCATTTGCGGTCGTTCTTCTAACACAGATGACACGTCCAGTTGTCGAGATTGGTAATGTAAGTTTGTAACCCATCCATTGAGGTTCTTGGAATGATTCTATAGCTTATCATTTCCAATTTTGTATAAGAAGGTGTTAATTTCTTTAATACAAGGGTTCTTGCTTCTACAAAAGCTTGGCTCGTTGGGCTGAAGATTACGGTTGGTCTATCATCCTCCAACGGGATCTTCTATCCTCATGACTTGCTCTAATGCGGTCGTTCTTCTAACACAGATGACACGTCCCGTTGTCGAGATTGGTAATGTAAGTTTGTAACCCATCCATTGAGGTTCTTGGAATGATTCTATAGCTTATCATTTCCATGTTGGGAGTAGGATCATGGGTCTTGGGCGAAGGAATCCTTTATTTACTGCCCTTCGAGTTGAAGNGAAGGAAGTGTCATAAGGCTAATTTTTTTTCACTTTTTTTTATCTATTTTATTGATTTTTTTTAGTGATTTTATTTGATTTTATTTCAATTTGGTCAAACTCACTCATGTGCTCATCTCAATCATTTCAGTCTTGTTGGCGTTCAATAAGAGAGACCTTGGAAATAACCTGTAACTATTCAGCTCGATTATCACATTAACAATTTGAATCAAATAAAGTGGCATTAACCATTTGAATCACCTCAACCCCACTTGTTGAACTTGACCAAATGTCTATAACATAACACTAACAGAGGTACAAAGTAACACAAACAAAGGTACAAAGTAACACTAACAAAGGTACAAAGTTCATAAAAGTCTTTTTAATCTAAAATACCATTGAACTTGACCATTATAGTGCCTCTCAAACGTAGGTAAAGT
>NW_019268888.1:6379-6634 GCF_002738365.1 Cucurbita moschata
TTTGAATCACCTCAACCCCACTTGTTGAAATTGAAACAAATATCTATAACATAACACTAACATAGGTACAATGTTCATAAAAGTCTTTTTAATCTAAGATACTATTGAACTTGACCATTACAGTGCCTTCAAAATGAGGTAAAGTTTAAATATAATTGGTGACAAAAGATGAAACTATAAAATAGAAAGAAATAAGAAAATAATATTCAATTTCAGAGAATCAAACCAGAATCTCCTAGGTGAAAGCCAAATATC
>NW_019268888.1:6664-6950 GCF_002738365.1 Cucurbita moschata
GTTGGACAACAATGAATTTTTGGTGTAGTTGTCCTAAAGTCCTTTGTCTAATCCCTGAAGAGTTTTACTATGATGTTTTGGGTAATGTCTAACTCTTCGACACGTCCTTTCATGTGTGTGATACAGTTCTCAAAGTTACCGCGATGTTTCGAGCTGTTTGATCGTGTGGCTCTTTCTTCAAAAGGGTCAACATCAAACGTCAGGTCTTTGATTGGCAACTCATCCAGAGGAGCGTCGATTGCATCGATTCCAACAACAATCTTCCCATGAGTTTATGGTGCATGAC
>NW_019268888.1:6977-7790 GCF_002738365.1 Cucurbita moschata
ACCATAGTTTTGCATCGTCCATGAGATGCATTGCGACCAACGTAACTCTTAGGTCCTATGAGCAAGTTCCAGTAACCTTCAAGTATTGTTCTACGTCAAAAATAAAGCTTTTTAATTCCTTAGCATCTCGGTTTCTCTTTAAGGGGTTGTATTTTCCTCTGCAGTATTTTCATCTTCCGCTTCTATATCATTATTTTCATCTGCCGCTTCTATATCATTATTTTCATCTGCCGCTTCTATATTATTATTTTCATCTGTCGCTTCTATATCATAGAGTCGGTAAGCTTTTGACTCTTCACTAACTACCAGCACAACATAACTCAAACTCTTATCATCTAGCTTAGTTCTCTGAGATGCCTCCTCTTTTTGTCTCTAAATCAACTCGAGCTCACAATATTGTTTTTCTTCCTTCCGCTGTAGCTCCAGAACTAATCGTCGTTGTGCTTTTTCTACCCTTCTTCTATTCTTTTCTAGCATTTTATCTAGCTCTTCTCTCTCTTTTCGTGCTTGTTCTTCTTTTTGTCTTGTAGTAGTAAGAGTGGCTTCTTTCTCTTTCTCAAGCTGCACATCAACATCAACAAACAACTTCGTGCGACCTTCCTCTATTCTCCTCTGTATTTCTAATTTAGTCTCTTCAGAGTTTAGCCCTTCTCCAACTTTCTTCTGAATTAGTTTTTCGATCCTCATAGCTGCATCTTCTTCTGAATTAGTTCTTCCATCCTCCTAGCTGCATCTTCTTCTAACTTCTTCAACTTTGCTTCACGCCTTTTCTTCTCTTCTTCCTCTTTCTTAAGCTTCTCTATGGAATGATTC
>NW_019268888.1:7880-8659 GCF_002738365.1 Cucurbita moschata
GAACGGCTGCTTCTCTTGGAATGGGTAATGGAATGATAGGGGGAAGGACTTGGGTCCCTTCTGCTTCTCTGACTATGGCGATAGAAATTGGAGCGGTGAGTGTATGACAGAGACCTTGAACCACTTCTCCCCATAAGTTTCAATTGAGTTTGAGTGGCTGCTACAAGCTGAGATATAGCATGCAATACGAATATTCGATTCAAAGACATCTTTGTCTCCATGATTAAGCCTCTCTCAGGATGAAACACCTTGCATGTTCCATTTTGAAACAAAAAGGTAACCCCCTTTGCTTGCAATTTACCACTACTCAACAAATTGTTCTTCAGGTCTGGCACATAAAACACTCCTGTGATTATCATTATGATTCCATTCACTTCTAGTCGTACATTACCCTTTCCGGTTACAACCATGCTTGACATTCCCATTGAAAATGTCCTAGCTTGTGACAGTTATAGCACTCCACTATGGCCTTGTTGAAGGTTTGTCTGCCTCGTCCCCTTCCTCTGCCTCTAAAGCTTCCACGACCTTGACTCCTTCCTCCATCAGACTGCACAACTGGACTCTCCATTGACATAGTTTTATTATGACACACTTAGAAGACTGCTGCTTCTAGTTTTAACTAGTTTAGGGCATGGCTCTGATACCAAATTGTTAGGAACAGAAAAAGAAAATTGGAAACATCAGAAGAATTGGGAGAAATCTCTCATCCAATTGAAGAATGACTAAATCAAATCTAATTCAAATAACTAGATCAAATCTAATCCAAATAACTCAATCAA
>NW_019268888.1:8681-9056 GCF_002738365.1 Cucurbita moschata
TTATGTCTCGTATCTATATCTCATTTTTATTTTTTTAACTCTGAGATATTTTGCTTTTATAAATAGATATCTTCACGAAAATAAGTTTAATTTATGTTGAGATGGAGAATAAAAATTGACACTTAAAAGGACGTTGATACTTGGGACTTTGATTCCTCTTAGTGTGAAGCTTGCATCTTGCAATTACTTGGGTAGAGAATGTGTTTCACTTAAAATTCACTAAAGAGAAAATAATCAAATAACGAACAATATTTGAGAGAGGACTTTGTTGTAAGATTCGACCCTATCAATTTGAATAGCGTTCTCCAACTAAAAATATTGAACTCT
Organism: Cucurbita moschata; assembly: GCF_002738365.1. NCBI lineage: Eukaryota > Viridiplantae > Streptophyta > Magnoliopsida > Cucurbitales > Cucurbitaceae > Cucurbita > Cucurbita moschata. Next base: position 9,009 of record NW_019268888.1, read on the forward strand.
AAAGTATTCACGAGCAAAGTAAGTTTGTTGAAACTATCTATAAAAGTG
>NW_019268888.1:9066-10620 GCF_002738365.1 Cucurbita moschata
TATAAAAGTGTTCCAAAGTGAGTCGTGGAGAAGATTTGCCTTAAAATCTAGTTCCAATTAAGGATGTCAATGATGAAGAAGTGCAAGCTGTTGGAAGGTTTGCCGTGGAAAATTTCAGAGGTGGTAGATATAATTTAATCTACAAGCGTGTGGTGGTCTTTTCAGTCCCATATAGGCTTTGACCCAAAATTTTATATTATTGTGATAGAAGCTATAAATGACAACAATATTCATTGGTCAGATATTGCAATTGTGAAGAAGTTCCGTCATATGCATGGGATGCTACCGCCATCCAATAAGCTCTTATCATTTGGAGGAATCTTTTAAGGAATTCATCAAATTCCCTCTCCACAAGTAGTATAAGCTACTATCTCTTTTAAGGAATTCATCAAATTCCCTCTCCACTACTATAAGCTCTTATCTCTTTTAAGGAATTCATCAAATTCCCTCTCTCCACTACTATAAGCTCTTATCTCTTTTAAGGAATTCATCAAATTCCGTTTCCACTACAAGTAGTATAAGCTCTTATCTCTTTTAAGGAATTCATCAAATTCCCTTTCCACAAAGTAGTATAAGCTCTTGATGAAATAAGTCCTCTCTCTATGTGCTTGTGGGACATTACTCAGCCATAATGATATAATAATCCTTTTATAAGTATCTTTTCTTTTTCTCTCGTACCCACCTTATACATAACATGTTAAATTAATTCATACTTAAAAAAATTATTTCTCCCTTTTGGAGATGCGGGGTATTGATCCCCATACCTCTCGCATGCTAAGCAAATGCTCTACCATCTCGCATGCTAGGCATGCTAAGCGAGCGCTCTACCATCTGAGCTACATCCCCACAATTTTTGCATCACAAAACCCTAAATTTCCCGTCATCAATAATAGTGAAAATGAAGAAATAATATTGCTACCCAACATGTCATGAATAGGGGAAAATTGAAAAGAAATAATATATTTAATAATAGATAGTCTTATTTTTGGAGATGCAGGGTATCGATCCTCATACCTCTCGCATGCAAAGCAAGTGCTCTACCATCTGAGCTACATCCCCGTGATTTTTACATCATAAAACCCTAAATGTCCCATCATTAATAATAGTGAAAATAAAAAATATCAAAATATTAATAACAAATAGTTTGGTTTGGTGATGCGGGGCATCGATAATTGTGAAAATGAAAAAATATAATAATAAATTAAATACTTTCTTTTGGAGAGGTGGGTTATCAATCCCCGTACAACTCGCATGCAAAGCAAGCGCTCTACCATCTAAGCTATATCTCTACAATTTTTACGTCACGAAACCCTATGCGTCTCGTCATGAATAATAGTGAAAATGAAAAAATATCACTACTCATTATGTCATAAATAAGGAAATATTAATTGAAATAAAATAGTAATAACGAATAGTTTCTTTTGGAGTGCGAGGTATCGATCCCCGTATCTCTCCCATGCTACATTCCCACTCCCATGCTACATTCGAAAATGAAAAACTATCCCCGCTCATTATGTCGTAAATAAGGAAACATTTAAAAGAACTAATATACTT
>NW_019268889.1:0-10496 GCF_002738365.1 Cucurbita moschata
CTATTCTAAATCATCAAGCCTAATCATTCGCCGCTAAAGTTTCGAAAAACGTCGACCGTGACTCGGCTTTTTTAGCACGATCTTCGAATGTCCAAACTTAGGTTTTCTATATTAGGGTTTCGATTTTGAGCACTCTTTTACTGTTTTCTGCCCTCCGTTACTTCGAAATTCTATTCTAAATCATCAAGCCTAATCATTCGCCGCAAAAGTTTCGCAAAACGTCGACCGTGACTCGGCTTTTTTAGCACGTTCTTCGAATGTCCAGACTCAGGGTTTTCGAATTAGGGTTTCGATTTTAAGCACTCTTTTACTGTTTTCTGCACTCCGTTACTTCGAAATTCTATTCTAAATCATCAAGCCTAATCATTCGCCGCAAAAGTTTTGAAAAACGTCGACCGTGACTCGGCTTTTTTAGCACGTTCTTCGTATGTCCAAAATCAGGGTTTCCAAATTAGCGTTTTGATTTTAAGCACTCTTTTACTGTTTTCTGCACTTCGTTACTTCTAAATTCTATTCTAAATCATCAAGCCTAATAATTCGCCACAAAAATTTCGAAAAACGTCGACCGTGACTTGGCTTTTTTAGCACGTTCTTCGAATGTCCAGACTCAGGGTTTCCGAATTAGGGTTACGATTTTAAGCAATCTTTTATTGTTTTTTGCACTCCGTTACTTCGAAAATTTATTCTAAATCATCAAGCCTAATATTCGACGCAAAAGTTTCAAAAAACGTCGACCGTGACTCGGCTTTTTTAGCACGTTCTTCGAATGTCCAAAATCAGGGTTTCCGAATTAGGGTTTCGATTTTAAGCACTCTTTTACTGTTTTCAGCACTTCGTTACTTCGAAATTCTATTCTAAATCATCAAGCCTAAACATTCGCCGCAAAAGTTTCGAAAAACGTCGACCGTGACTCGGCTTTTTTAGCACGATCTTCGAATGTCCAAACTTAGGGTTTCTATATTATGGTTTCGATTTTAAGCACTCTTTTACTGTTTTCTGCATTCCGTTACTTCGAAATTCTATTCTAACTCATCAAGCCTAATCATTCGCCGCTAAAGTTTCAAAAAACGTCGACCGTGAGTCGGCTTTTTTAGCACGTTCTTCGAATGTCCAAAATCAGGGTTTCCGAATTAGCGTTTCGGTTTTAAACACTCTTTTATTGTTTTCTGCACTTCGTTACTTCGAAATTCTATTCTAAATCCTCAAGCCTAATCGTTCGACGAAAAAGTTTCGAAAAACGTCGACCGTGACTCGGCTTTTTTAGCACGTTGTTCGAATGTCCAAAATCAAGGTTTCCGCATTAGGGTTTCGATTTTAAGCACTCTTTTACTATTTTGTGGACTTCGTTACTTCGAAATTCTATTCTAAATCATCAAGCCTAATCATTCGCCGCTAAAGTTTCGAAAAACGTCGACCGTGACTCGGCTTTTTTAGCACGATCTTCAAATGTCCAAACTTAGGTTTTCTCAATTAGGGTTTCGATTTTAAGCACTCTTTTATTGTTTTCTGCACTCCGTTACTTCAGATTTCTAATCTAACTCATCAAGCCTAATCCTGAGACGCAAAAGTTTCGAAAAACGTCGACCGTGACTCGGCTTTTTTAGCACGTTCTTCGAATGTCTAAAATCAGGGTTTCCGAATTAGCGTTTCGATTTTATTCACTCTTTTACTTTTTCCTGCACTTCGTTACTTCGAAATTCTATTCTAAATCATCAAGCCTAATCATTCGCCGCTAAAGTTTCGAAAAACGTCGACCGTGACTCGGCTTTTTTAGCACGATCTTCGAATGTCCAAACTTAGGTTTTCTATATTAGGGTTTCGATTTTAAGCACTCTTTTACTGTTTTCTGCACTCCGTTACTTCGGAATTCTATTCTAACTCATCAAGCCTAATCATTCGCCTCAAAAGTTTTGAAAACGTCGAACGTGACTTGGTTTTTTTAGCACGAACTTCGATTTCCAAAATCAGGGTTTCCGAATTAGAGTTTTGATTTTAAGCACTCTTTTACTGTTTTCTGCACTTCGTTACTTCGAAATTCTATTCTAAAACATCAAGCCTAAACATTCGCCGCAAAAGTTTTGAAAAACGTCGACCGTGACTCGGCTTTTTTAGCACGATCTTCGAATGTCCAAACTTAGGTTTTCTCAATTAGGGTTTCGATTTTAAGCACTCTTTTATTGTTTTCTGCACTCCGTTACTTCAGAATTCTAATCTAACTCATCAAGCCTAATCCTTCGACGCAAAAGTTTCGAAAAACTTCGACCGTGACTCGGCTTTTTTAGCACGTTCTTCGAATGTCTAAAATCAGGGTTTCCGAATTAGCGTTTCGATTTTAAGCACTCTTTTACTTTTTTCTGCACTACGTTACTTCGAAATTCTATTCTAAATCATCAAGCCTAATCATTCGCCGCTAAAGTTTCGAAAAACGTCGACCGTGACTCGGCTTTTTTAGCACGATCTTCGAATGTCCAAACTTAGGTTTTCTATATTAGGGTTTCGATTTTAAGCACTCTTTTACTGTTTTCTGCACTCCGTTACTTCGGAATTCTATTCTAACTCATCAAGCCTAATCATTCGCCTCAAAAGTTTTGAAAACGTCGAACGTGACTTGGTTTTTTTAGCACGAACTTCGATTTCCAAAATCAGGGTTTCCGAATTAGAGTTTTGATTTTAAGCACTCTTTTACTGTTTTATGCACTCCGTTACTTCGAAATTCTATTCTAAATCATCAAGCCTAATCATTCGCCGCAAAAGTTACAAAAACGTCGACCGTGACTCGGCCTTTTTAGCTCGTTCTTCGAATGTCCAAACTCAGGGTTTCTGAATTAGGGTTTCGATTTTAATTACTCTTTTACTTTTTTCTGCCCTCCGTTACTGTGAAATTCTATTCTAAATCATCAAGCCTAATCATTCGCCGCAAAAGTTTCGCAAAACGTCGATTGTGACTCGGCTTTTTTAGCACGTTCTTCGAATGTCCAGACTTAGGGTTTTCGTATTAGGGTTTCGATTTTAAGCACTCTTTTACTGTTTTCTGCACTCCGTTACTTCGAAATTCTATTCTAAATCATCAAGCCTAATCATTCGCCGCAAAAGTTTCAAAAAACGTCGACCGTGACTCGGCTTTTTTAGAACGTTCTTTGAATGTCTAAAATTAGGGTTTGATTTTAAGCACTCCTTTACTGTTTTCTGCACTTCGTTACTTCGGAATTCTATTCTAAATCATCAAGCCTAATCATTCGCCGCAAAAGTTTCAAAAAACGTCGACCGTGACTCGGCTTTTTTAGCACGTTCTTCGAATGTTCAGACTCAGGGTTTCTCAATTAGGGTTTCGATTTTAAGCACTCTTTTACTATTTTCTGCACTTCGTTACTTCAAAATTCTATTCTAAATCATCAAGCCTAATCATTCGCCGCAAAAGTTTCAAAAAACGTCGACCGTGACTCGGTTTTTTAGCACGTACTTCGATTTCCAAAATCAAGGTTTCCGAATTACGGTTTCGAATTTAAACACGCTTTTACTGTTTTCTGCACTCCGTTACTTCGAAATTCTATTCTAAATCATCAAGCCTAATATTCGACGCAAAAGTTTCAAAAAACGTCGACCGTGACTCGGCTTTTTTAGCACGTTCTTCGAATGTCCAAACTCAGGGTTTCCGAATTAGGGTTTCGATTTTAAGCACTCTTTTACTGTTTTCTGCACTCCGTTACTTCGAAATTCTATTCTAAATCATCAAGCCTAATCATTCGCCGCAAAAGTTTCAAAAAACGTCGACCGTGACTCGGCTTTTTTAGCACGTTCTTCGAATGTCTAAAATCAGGGTTTCCGAATTAGGGTTTCGATTTTAAGCACTCTTTTACTGTTTTCTGCACTTCGTTACTTCGAAATTCTATTCTAAATCATCAAGCCTAATCATTCGCCGCAAAAGTTTCAAAAAACGTCGACCGTGACTCGGCTTTTTTAGCACGTTCTTCGAATGTCCAAAATTAGGGTTTCCGAATTAGGGTTCGATTTTAAGCACTCTCTTACTGTTTTCTGCACTTCGTTACTTCGAAATTCTATTCTAAATCATCAAGCCTAAACATTCGCCGCAAAAGTTTCAAAAAACGTCGACCGTGACTCGGCTTTTTTAGCAGGTTCTTCGAATGTCCAAAATTAGGGTTTCCGAATTAGGGTTCGATTTTAAGCACTCTCTTACTGTTTTCTGCACTTCGTTACTTCGAAATTCTATTCTAAATCATCAAGCCTAATCATTCGCCGCAAAAGTTTCAAAAAACGTCGACCGTGACTCGGCTTTTTTAGCAGGTTCTTCGAATGTCCAAAATTAGGGTTTCCGAATTAGGGTTCGATTTTAAGCACTCTCTTACTGTTTTCTGCACTTCGTTACTTCGAAATTCTATTCTAAATCATCAAGCCTAATCATTCGCCGCAAAAGTTTCAAAAAACGTCGACCGTGACTCGGCTTTTTTAGCAGGTTCTTCGAATGTCCAAAATTAGGGTTTCCGAATTAGGGTTCGATTTTAAGCACTCTCTTACTGTTTTCTGCACTTCGTTACTTCGAAATTCTATTCTAAATCATCAAGCCTAATCATTCGCCGCAAAAGTTTCAAAAAACGTCGACCGTGACTCGGCTTTTTTAGCAGGTTCTTCGAATGTCCAAAATTAGGGTTTCCGAATTAGGGTTCGATTTTAAGCACTCTCTTACTGTTTTCTGCACTTCGTTACTTCGAAATTCTATTCTAAATCATCAAGCCTAATCATTCGCCGCAAAAGTTTCAAAAAACGTCGACCGTGACTCGGCTTTTTTAGCAGGTTCTTCGAATGTCCAAAATTAGGGTTTCCGAATTAGGGTTCGATTTTAAGCACTCTCTTACTGTTTTCTGCACTTCGTTACTTCGAAATTCTATTCTAAATCATCAAGCCTAATCATTCGCCGCAAAAGTTTCAAAAAACGTCGACCGTGACTCGGCTTTTTTAGCAGGTTCTTCGAATGTCCAAAATTAGGGTTTCCGAATTAGGGTTCGATTTTAAGCACTCTCTTACTGTTTTCTGCACTTCGTTACTTCGAAATTCTATTCTAAATCATCAAGCCTAATCATTCGCCGCAAAAGTTTCAAAAAACGTCGACCGTGACTCGGCTTTTTTAGCAGGTTCTTCGAATGTCCAAAATTAGGGTTTCCGAATTAGGGTTCGATTTTAAGCACTCTCTTACTGTTTTCTGCACTTCGTTACTTCGAAATTCTATTCTAAATCATCAAGCCTAATCATTCGCCGCAAAAGTTTCAAAAAACGTCGACCGTGACTCGGCTTTTTTAGCAGGTTCTTCGAATGTCCAAAATTAGGGTTTCCGAATTAGGGTTCGATTTTAAGCACTCTCTTACTGTTTTCTGCACTTCGTTACTTCGAAATTCTATTCTAAATCATCAAGCCTAATCATTCGCCGCAAAAGTTTCAAAAAACGTCGACCGTGACTCGGCTTTTTTAGCAGGTTCTTCGAATGTCCAAAATTAGGGTTTCCGAATTAGGGTTCGATTTTAAGCACTCTCTTACTGTTTTCTGCACTTCGTTACTTCGAAATTCTATTCTAAATCATCAAGCCTAATCATTCGCCGCAAAAGTTTCAAAAAACGTCGACCGTGACTCGGCTTTTTTAGCAGGTTCTTCGAATGTCCAAAATTAGGGTTTCCGAATTAGGGTTCGATTTTAAGCACTCTCTTACTGTTTTCTGCACTTCGTTACTTCGAAATTCTATTCTAAATCATCAAGCCTAATCATTCGCCGCAAAAGTTTCAAAAAACGTCGACCGTGACTCGGCTTTTTTAGCAGGTTCTTCGAATGTCCAAAATTAGGGTTTCCGAATTAGGGTTCGATTTTAAGCACTCTCTTACTGTTTTCTGCACTTCGTTACTTCGAAATTCTATTCTAAATCATCAAGCCTAATCATTCGCCGCAAAAGTTTCAAAAAACGTCGACCGTGACTCGGCTTTTTTAGCAGGTTCTTCGAATGTCCAAAATTAGGGTTTCCGAATTAGGGTTCGATTTTAAGCACTCTCTTACTGTTTTCTGCACTTCGTTACTTCGAAATTCTATTCTAAATCATCAAGCCTAATCATTCGCCGCAAAAGTTTCAAAAAACGTCGACCGTGACTCGGCTTTTTTAGCAGGTTCTTCGAATGTCCAAAATTAGGGTTTCCGAATTAGGGTTCGATTTTAAGCACTCTCTTACTGTTTTCTGCACTTCGTTACTTCGAAATTCTATTCTAAATCATCAAGCCTAATCATTCGCCGCAAAAGTTTCAAAAAACGTCGACCGTGACTCGGCTTTTTTAGCAGGTTCTTCGAATGTCCAAAATTAGGGTTTCCGAATTAGGGTTCGATTTTAAGCACTCTCTTACTGTTTTCTGCACTTCGTTACTTCGAAATTCTATTCTAAATCATCAAGCCTAATCATTCGCCGCAAAAGTTTCAAAAAACGTCGACCGTGACTCGGCTTTTTTAGCAGGTTCTTCGAATGTCCAAAATTAGGGTTTCCGAATTAGGGTTCGATTTTAAGCACTCTCTTACTGTTTTCTGCACTTCGTTACTTCGAAATTCTATTCTAAATCATCAAGCCTAATCATTCGCCGCAAAAGTTTCAAAAAACGTCGACCGTGACTCGGCTTTTTTAGCAGGTTCTTCGAATGTCCAAAATTAGGGTTTCCGAATTAGGGTTCGATTTTAAGCACTCTCTTACTGTTTTCTGCACTTCGTTACTTCGAAATTCTATTCTAAATCATCAAGCCTAATCATTCGCCGCAAAAGTTTCAAAAAACGTCGACCGTGACTCGGCTTTTTTAGCAGGTTCTTCGAATGTCCAAAATTAGGGTTTCCGAATTAGGGTTCGATTTTAAGCACTCTCTTACTGTTTTCTGCACTTCGTTACTTCGAAATTCTATTCTAAATCATCAAGCCTAATCATTCGCCGCAAAAGTTTCAAAAAACGTCGACCGTGACTCGGCTTTTTTAGCAGGTTCTTCGAATGTCCAAAATTAGGGTTTCCGAATTAGGGTTCGATTTTAAGCACTCTCTTACTGTTTTCTGCACTTCGTTACTTCGAAATTCTATTCTAAATCATCAAGCCTAATCATTCGCCGCAAAAGTTTCAAAAAACGTCGACCGTGACTCGGCTTTTTTAGCAGGTTCTTCGAATGTCCAAAATTAGGGTTTCCGAATTAGGGTTCGATTTTAAGCACTCTCTTACTGTTTTCTGCACTTCGTTACTTCGAAATTCTATTCTAAATCATCAAGCCTAATCATTCGCCGCAAAAGTTTCAAAAAACGTCGACCGTGACTCGGCTTTTTTAGCAGGTTCTTCGAATGTCCAAAATTAGGGTTTCCGAATTAGGGTTCGATTTTAAGCACTCTCTTACTGTTTTCTGCACTTCGTTACTTCGAAATTCTATTCTAAATCATCAAGCCTAATCATTCGCCGCAAAAGTTTCAAAAAACGTCGACCGTGACTCGGCTTTTTTAGCAGGTTCTTCGAATGTCCAAAATTAGGGTTTCCGAATTAGGGTTCGATTTTAAGCACTCTCTTACTGTTTTCTGCACTTCGTTACTTCGAAATTCTATTCTAAATCATCAAGCCTAATCATTCGCCGCAAAAGTTTCAAAAAACGTCGACCGTGACTCGGCTTTTTTAGCAGGTTCTTCGAATGTCCAAAATTAGGGTTTCCGAATTAGGGTTCGATTTTAAGCACTCTCTTACTGTTTTCTGCACTCCGTTACTTCGAAATTCTATTCTAAATCATCAAGCCTAATAATTCGCCACAAAAGTTTCGAAAAACGTCGACCGTGACTCGGCTTTTTTAGCAGGTTCTTCGAATGTCCAAAATTAGGGTTTCCGAATTAGGGTTCGATTTTAAGCACTCTCTTACTGTTTTCTGCACTTCGTTACTTCGAAATTCTATTCTAAATCATCAAGCCTAATCATTCGCCGCAAAAGTTTCAAAAAACGTCGACCGTGACTCGGCTTTTTTAGCAGGTTCTTCGAATGTCCAAAATTAGGGTTTCCGAATTAGGGTTCGATTTTAAGCACTCTCTTACTGTTTTCTGCACTTCGTTACTTCGAAATTCTATTCTAAATCATCAAGCCTAATCATTCGCCGCAAAAGTTTCAAAAAACGTCGACCGTGACTCGGCTTTTTTAGCAGGTTCTTCGAATGTCCAAAATTAGGGTTTCCGAATTAGGGTTCGATTTTAAGCACTCTCTTACTGTTTTCTGCACTTCGTTACTTCGAAATTCTATTCTAAATCATCAAGCCTAATCATTCGCCGCAAAAGTTTCAAAAAACGTCGACCGTGACTCGGCTTTTTTAGCAGGTTCTTCGAATGTCCAAACTCAGGGTTTCTGAATTAGGGTTTCGATATTAAGCACTCTTTTATTGTTTTCTGCACTCCGTTATTTCAGAATTCTATTCTAACTCATCAAGCCTAATCCTTTGACGCAAAAGTTTCGAAAAACGTCGACCGTGACTCGGCTTTTTTAGCAGGTTCTTCGAATGTCCAAAATTAGGGTTTCCGAATTAGGGTTCGATTTTAAGCACTCTCTTACTGTTTTCTGCACTTCGTTACTTCGAAATTCTATTCTAAATCACCAAGCCTAATCATTCGCCGCAAAAGTTTCGAAAAAACGTCGACCGTGACTCGATTTTTTAGCACGTACTTCGATTTCCAAAATCTAGGTTTCCGAATTAGGGTTTCGATTTTAAGCACGCTTTTACTGTTTTCTGCACTCCGTTACTTCGAAATAATTAAATAAATCATCAGCCTAATCATTCGCCGCAAAAGTATCGAAAAACGTCGACCGTGACTCGGCTTTTTTAGCACGTTCTTCGAATGTCCAAAATCAGGGTTTCCGAATTAGGGTTTCGATTTTAATTACTCTTTTATTGTTTTCTGCAATCCGTTACCTCGAAATTCTATTCTAAATCATCAAGCCTAATATTCGACGCAAAAGTTTCAAAAAACGTCGACCGTGACTCGGCTTTTTTAGCACGTTCTTCGAATGTCCAAAATCAGGGTTTCGATTTGAAGCACTCTTTTACTGTTTTCTGCACTTCGTTACTTCGAAATTATATTCTAAATCATCAAGCCTAAACATTCGCCGCAAAAGTTTCGAAAAACGTCGACCGTGACTCGGCTTTTTTAGCACGTTCTTCGAATGTCCAAACTTAGGGTTTCTATATTAGGGTTTCGATATTAAGCACTCTTTTACTGTTTTCTGCACTCCGTTACTTCGGAATTCTATTCTAAATTATCAAGCCTAATCATTCCCCGCAAAAGTTTCAAAAAACGTGGATCGTGACTCGGTTTTTTTAGCACGTACTACGATTTCCAAAATCAGGGTTTTCGATTTTAAGCACTCTTTTACTGTTTTCTGCGCTCCGTTACTTCGAAATTCTATTCTAAATCATCAAGCCTAATCTTTCGCCGCAAGAGTTTCGAAAAACGTCGACCGTGACTCGGCTTTTTTAGAACGTTCTTTGAATGTCTAAAATTAGGGTTTCGATACTAAGCACTCTTTTACTGTTTTCTGCACTCCGTTACTTCGAAATTCTATTCTCAATCATCAAGCCTAATCATTCGCCGCAACAGTTTCGAAAAACGTCGACCGTGACTCGGCTTTTTTAGAACGTTCTTTGAATGTCTAAAATTAGGGTTTTATTTTAAGCACTCCTTTACTGTTTTCTGCACTTTGTTACTTCGGAATTCTATTCTAAATCATCAAGCCTAATCATTCGCCGCAAAAGTTTCAAAAAACGTCGACCGTGACTCGGCTTTTTTAGCACGTTCTTCGAATGTCCAAAATCAGGGTTTCCGAATTAGTGTTTCGATTTTAATTACTCTTTTTTTGTTTTCTGCAATCCGTTACTTCGAAATTCTATTCTAAATCATCAAGCCTAATATTCGACGCAAAAGTTTCAAAAAACGTCGACCGTGACTCGGCTTTTTTAGCACGTTCTTCGAATGTCCAAAATCAGGGTTTCCGAATTAGGGTTTCGATTTTAATTACTCTTTTATTGTTTTCTGCAATCCGTTACTTCGAAATTCTATTCTAAATCATCAAGCCTAAACATTCGCCGCAAAATTTTCGAAAAACGTCGAGCGTGACTCGGCTTTTTTAGCACGTTCTTCGAATGTCCAAAATCAGGGTTTCCGAATTAGGGTTCGATTTTAATTACTCTTTTATTGTTTTCTGCAATCCGTTACTTCGAAATTCTATTCTAAATCATCAAGCCTAAAATTCGACGCAAAAGTTTCAAAAAACGTCGACCGTGACTCGGCTTTTTTAGCACGTTCTTCGAATGTCCAAAATCAGGGTTTCCGAATTAGGGTTTCGATTTGAAGCACTCTTTTACTGTTTTCTGCACTTCGTTACTTCGAAATTATATTCTAAATCATCAAGCCTAAACATTCGCCGCAAAAGTTTCGAAAAACGTCGACCGTGACTCGGCTTT
>NW_019268890.1:0-10461 GCF_002738365.1 Cucurbita moschata
GAAAACCCCAAAACCGGGACGTTTGAAGAACCTGCCTAAAAAAACCGAGTAACTGTCCATCTTTTTCAAAACTTTAGTGGGGAATGATTAGGCATGATGATATAAAATAGAATTTTGAAGAAACGGAGTGTATAAAACAGTTAAAACAGCCTTAAAATCGAACTTAATTCGAAAACCCCATAAACGTTACCTTTGTAGCACGTGCCAAAATAAACCGAGTAACTGTCCATCTAATTCGAAAACCCCATAAACGTTACCTTTGTAGCACGTGCCAAAATAAACCGAGTAACTGTCCATCTTTTTCAAAACTTTTGTGGGGAATGATTAGGCATGATGATTTAGAATAGAATGTTGAAGAAACGGAGTGTATAAAACAGTAAAAACAGCCTTAAAATCGAACCTAATTCGAAAACCCCAAAACCGTTACCTTTGAAGCACGTGCAAAAATAAACCGAGTAACTGTCCATCTTTTTCAAAACTTTTGTGGGGAATGATTAGGCATGATGATTTAGAATAGAATGTTGAAGAAACGGAGTGTATAAAACAGTAAAAACAGCCTTAAAATCGAACCTAATTCGAAAACCCCAAAACCGTTACCTTTGAAGCACGTGCAAAAATAAACCGAGTAACTGTCCATCTTTTTCAAAACTTTTGTGGGGAATGATTAGGCATGATGATTTAGAATAGAATGTTGAAGAAACGGAGTGTATAAAACAGTAAAAACAGCCTTAAAATCGAACCTAATTCGAAAACCCCAAAACCGTTACCTTTGAAGCACGTGCAAAAATAAACCGAGTAACTGTCCATCTTTTTCAAAACTTTTGTGGGGAATGATTAGGCATGATGATTTAGAATAGAATGTTGAAGAAACGGAGTGTATAAAACAGTAAAAACAGCCTTAAAATCGAACCTAATTCGAAAACCCCAAAACCGTTACCTTTGAAGCACGTGCAAAAATAAACCGAGTAACTGTCCATCTTTTTCAAAACTTTTGTGGGGAATGATTAGGCATGATGATTTAGAATAGAATGTTGAAGAAACGGAGTGTATAAAACAGTAAAAACAGCCTTAAAATCGAACCTAATTCGAAAACCCCAAAACCGTTACCTTTGAAGCACGTGCAAAAATAAACCGAGTAACTGTCCATCTTTTTCAAAACTTTTGTGGGGAATGATTAGGCATGATGATTTAGAATAGAATGTTGAAGAAACGGAGTGTATAAAACAGTAAAAACAGCCTTAAAATCGAACCTAATTCGAAAACCCCAAAACCGTTACCTTTGAAGCACGTGCAAAAATAAACCGAGTAACTGTCCATCTTTTTCAAAACTTTTGTGGGGAATGATTAGGCATGATGATTTAGAATAGAATGTTGAAGAAACGGAGTGTATAAAACAGTAAAAACAGCCTTAAAATCGAACCTAATTCGAAAACCCCAAAACCGTTACCTTTGAAGCACGTGCAAAAATAAACCGAGTAACTGTCCATCTTTTTCAAAACTTTTGTGGGGAATGATTAGGCATGATGATTTAGAATAGAATGTTGAAGAAACGGAGTGTATAAAACAGTAAAAACAGCCTTAAAATCGAACCTAATTCGAAAACCCCAAAACCGTTACCTTTGAAGCACGTGCAAAAATAAACCGAGTAACTGTCCATCTTTTTCAAAACTTTTGTGGGGAATGATTAGGCATGATGATTTAGAATAGAATGTTGAAGAAACGGAGTGTATAAAACAGTAAAAACAGCCTTAAAATCGAACCTAATTCGAAAACCCCAAAACCGTTACCTTTGAAGCACGTGCAAAAATAAACCGAGTAACTGTCCATCTTTTTCAAAACTTTTGTGGGGAATGATTAGGCATGATGATTTAGAATAGAATGTTGAAGAAACGGAGTGTATAAAACAGTAAAAACAGCCTTAAAATCGAACCTAATTCGAAAACCCCAAAACCGTTACCTTTGAAGCACGTGCAAAAATAAACCGAGTAACTGTCCATCTTTTTCAAAACTTTTGTGGGGAATGATTAGGCATGATGATTTAGAATAGAATGTTGAAGAAACGGAGTGTATAAAACAGTAAAAACAGCCTTAAAATCGAACCTAATTCGAAAACCCCAAAACCGTTACCTTTGAAGCACGTGCCAAAATAAACCGAGTAACTGTCCATCTTTTTCAAAACTTTTGTGTGGAATGACCAGGCAAGATGATTTAGAATAGAATGTCGAAGAAACGGAGTGTATAAAACAGTAAAAATATGCTTATAATCGAACCCTAATACGGAAACCCCAAACCGGGACCTTTGAAGCACGTGCGAAAAAAACCGAGTAACTGTCCATCATTTTCAAAAATTTTGTGGGGAATAATTAGGCATGATGATTTAGATAAGAATGTCGAAGAAACGGAGTGTATAAAACAGCAAAAAGTGCTTAAAATCGAACCCTACTTCGAAAACCCCAAAACCGGGACGTTTGAAGAACGTGCCTAAAAAAACCGAGTAACTGTCCATCTTTTTCAAAACTTTAGTGGGGAATGATTAGGCATGATGATTTAGAATAGAATTTTGAAGAAACGGAGTGTATAAAACAGTAAAAACAGCCTTAAAATCGAAATTAATTCGAAAACCCCATAACCGTTACCTTTGAAGCACGTGCCAAAATAAACCGAGTAACTGTCCATCTTTTTCAAAACTTTTGTGGGGAATGATTAGGCATGATGATTTAGAATAGAATGTTGAAGAAACGGAGTGTATAAAACAGTAAAAACAGCCTTAAAATCGAACCTAATTCGAAAACCCCAAAACCGTTACCTTTGAAGCACGTGCAAAAATAAACCGAGTAACTGTCCATCTTTTTCAAAACTTTTGTGTGGAATGACCAGGCAAGATGATTTAGAATAGAATGTCGAAGAAACGGAGTGTATAAAACAGTAAAAATATGCTTATAATCGAACCCTAATACGGAAACCCCAAAACCGGGACCTTTGAAGCACGTGCGAAAAAAACCGAGTAACTGTCCATCATTTTCAAAAATTTTGTGGGGAATAATTAGGCATGATGATTTAGATAAGAATGTCGAAGAAACGGAGTGTATAAAACAGCAAAAAGTGCTTAAAATCGAACCCTACTTCGAAAACCCCAAAACCGGGACGTTTGAAGAACGTGCCTAAAAAAACCGAGTAACTGTCCATCTTTTTCAAAACTTTAGTGGGGAATGATTAGGCATGATGATTTAGAATAGAATTTTGAAGAAACGGAGTGTATAAAACAGTAAAAACAGCCTTAAAATCGAACTTAATTCGAAAACCCCATAACCGTTACCTTTGAAGCACGTGCCAAAATAAACCGAGTAACTGTCCATCTTTTTCAAAACTTTTGTGGGGAATGATTAGGCATGATGATTTAGAATAGAATGTTGAAGAAACGGAGTGTATAAAACAGTAAAAACAACCTTAAAAACGAACCTAATTCGAAAACCCCGTAACCATTACCTTTGAAGCACGTGGCAAAATAAACCGAGTAACTGTCCATCTTTTTCAAAACTTTTGTGTGGAATGACCTGGCAAGATGATTTAGAATAGAATGTCGAAGAAACGGAGTGTATAAAACAGTAAAAATATGCTTATAATCGAACCCTAATACGGAGACCCCAAAACCGGGACCTTTGAAGCACGTGCGAAAAAAAAAAAGTAACTGTCCATCATTTTCAAAAATTTTGTATGGAATAATTAGGCATGATGATTTAGGTAAGAATGTCGAAGAAACGGAGTGTATAAAACAGCAAAAAGTTCTTAAAATCGAACCCTACTTCGAAAACCCCAAAACCGGAACGTTTGAAGAACGTGCCTAAAAAAACCGAGTAACTGTCCATCTTTTTCAAAACTTTAGTGGGGAATGATTAGGCATGATGATTTAGAATAGAATGTTGAAGAAACGGAGTGTATAAAACAGTAAAAACAACCTTAAAATCGAACCTAATTCGAAAACCCCAACACCGTTACCTTTGAAGCACGTGCAAAAATAAACCGAGTAACTGTCCATCTTTTTCAAAACTTTTGTGTGGAATGACAAGGCAAGATGATTTAGAATAGAATGTCGAAGAAACAGACTGTATAAGACAGTAAAAATATGCTTATAATCGAACCCTAATACGAAAACCCCAAAACTGGGACCTTTGAAGCACGTGCGAAAAAAACCGAGTAACTCTCCATCATTTTCAAAAATTTTGTGGGGAATAATTAGGCATGATGATTTAAATAAGAATGTCGAAGAAACGGAGTGTATAAAACAGCAAAAAGTGCTTAAAATCGAACCCTACTTCGAAAACCCCAAAACCGGGACGTTTGAAGAACGTGCCTAAAAAAACCGAGTAACTGTCCATCTTTTTCAAAACTTTAGTGGGGAATGATTAGGCATGATGATTTAGAATAGAATTTTTAAAAAACGGAGTGTATAAAACCGTTAAAAAAGCCTTAAAATCGAACTTAATTCAAAAACCCCGTAACCGTTACCTTTGAAGCTCGTGCCAAAATAAACCGAGTAACTGTCCATCTTTTTCAAAACTTTTGTGGGGAATGATTAGGCATGATGATTTAGAATAGAATGTTGAAGAAACGGAGTGTATACAAAGTAAAAACAGCCTTAAAATCGAACCTAATTCGAAAACCCCAAAACCGTTACCTTTGAAGCACGTGCAAAAATAAACCGAGTAACTGTCCATCTTTTTCAAAACTTTTGTGGGGAATGATTAGGCATGATGATTTAGAATAGAATGTTGAAGAAACGGAGTGTATACAAAGTAAAAACAGCCTTAAAATCGAACCTAATTCGAAAACCCCAACACCGTTACCTTTGAAGCACGTGCAAAAATAAACCGAGTAACTGTCCATCTTTTTCAAAACTTTTGTGTGGAATGACCAGGCAAGATGATTTAGAATAGAATGTCGAAGAAACGGACTGTATAAAAAAGTAAAAATATGCTTATAATCGAACCCTAATACGGAAACCCCAAAACTGAGACCTTTGAAGCACGTGCGAAAAAAACCGAGTAACTCTCCATCATTTTCAAAAATTTTGAGGAGAATAATTAGGCATGATGATTTAAATAAGAATGTCGAAGAAACGGAGTGTATAAAACAGCAAAAAGTGCTTAAAATCGAACCCTACTTCGAAAACCCCAAAACCGGGACGTTTGAAGAACGTGCCTAAAAAAACCGAGTAACTGTCCATCTTTTTCAAAACTTTAGTGGGGAATGATTAGGCATGATGATTTACAATAAAATTTTGAAGAAACGGAGTGTATAAAACAGTAAAAACAGCCTTAAAATCGAACTTAATTCGAAAACCCCATAAACGTTACCTTTGAAGCACGTGCCAAAATAAACCGAGTAACTGTCCATCTTTTTCAAAACTTTTGTGGGGAATGATTAGGCATGATGATTTAGAATAGAATGTTGAAGAAACGGAGTGTATACAACAGTAAAAACAGCCTTAAAATCGAACCTAATTCGAAAACCCCAAAACCGTTACCTTTGAAGCACGTGCAAAAATAAACCGAGTAACTGTCCATCTTTTTCAAAACTTTTGTGTGGAATGACCAGGCAAGATGATTTAGAATAGAATGTCGAAGAAACGGAGTGTATAAAACAGTAAAAATATGCTTATAATCAAACCCTAATACGGAAACCCCAAAACCGGGACCTTTGAAGCACGTGCGAAAAAAACCGAGTAACTGTCCATCATTTTCAAAAATTTTGTGGGGAATAATTAGGCATGATGATTTAGATAAGAATGTCGAAGAAACGGAGTGTATAAAACAGCAAAAAGTGCTTAAAATCGAACCCTACTTCGAAAACCCCAAAACCGGGACGTTTGAAGAACGTGCCTAAAAAAACCGAGTAACTGTCCATCTTTTTCAAAACTTTAGTGGGGAATGATTAGGCATGATGATTTAGAATAGAATTTTGAAGAAACGGAGTGTATAAAACAGTAAAAACAGCCTTAAAATCGAACTTAATTCGAAAACCCCATAACCGTTACCTTTGAAGCACGTGCCAAAATAAACCGAGTAACTGTCCATCTTTTTCAAAACTTTTGTGGGGAATGATTAGGCATGATGATTTAGAATAGAATGTTGAAGAAACGGAGTGTATAAAACAGTAAAAACAGCCTTAAAATCGAACCTAATTCGAAAACCCCAAAACCGTTACCTTTGAAGCACGTGCAAAAATAAACCGAGTAACTGTCCATCTTTTTCAAAACTTTTGTGGGGAATGATTAGGCATGATGATTTAGAATAGAATGTTGAAGAAACGGAGTGTATAAAACAGTAAAAACAGCCTTAAAATCGAACCTAATTCGAAAACCCCAAAACCGTTACCTTTGAAGCACGTGCAAAAATAAACCGAGTAACTGTCCATCTTTTTCAAAACTTTTGTGTGGAATGACCAGGCAAGATGATTTAGAATAGAATGTCGAAGAAACGGAGTGTATAAAACAGTAAAAATATGCTTATAATCGAACCCTAATACGGAAACCCCAAAACTGGGACCTTTGAAGCACGTGCGAAAAAAACCGAGTAACTATCCATCATTTTCAAAAAAAATTTTGGGGAATAATTAGGCATGATGATTTAGATAAGAATTTCGAAGAAACGGAGTGTATAAAACAGCAAAAAGTGCTTAAAATCGAACCCTACTTCGAAAACCCCAAAACCGGGACGTTTGAAGAACGTGCCTAAAAAAACCGAGTAACTGTCCATCTTTTTCAAAACTTTAGTGGGGGATGATTAGGCATGATGATTTAGAATAAAATTTTGAAGAAACGGAGTGTATAAAACAGTAAAAACAGCCTTAAAATCGAACTTAATTCGAAAACCCCATAACCGTTACCTTTGAAGCACGTGCCAAAATAAACCGAGTAACTGTCCATCTTTTTCAAAACTTTTGTGGGGAATGATTAGGCATGATGATTTAGAATAGAATGTTGAAGAAACGGAGTGTATAAAACAGTAAAAACAGCCTTAAAATCGAACCTAATTCGAAAACCCCAAAACCGTTACCTTTGAAGCACGTGCAAAAATAAACCGAGTAACTGTCCATCTTTTTCAAAACTTTTGTGTGGAATGACCAGGCAAGATGATTTAGAATAGAATGTCGAAGAAACGGACTGTATAAAACAGTAAAAATATTCTTATAATCGAACCCTAATACGGAAACCCGAAACCGGAACCTTTGAAGCACGTGCGAAAAAAACCGAGTAACTCTCCATCATTTTCAAAAATTTTGTAGGGAATAATTAGGCATGATGATTTAAATAAGAATGTCGAAAAAACGGAGTGTATAAAACAGCAAAAAGTGCTTAAAATCGAACCCAACTTCGAAACCCCAAAACCGGGACGTTTGAAGAACGTGCCTAAAAAAACCGAGTAACTGTCCATCTTTTTCAAAACTTTAGTGGGGAATGATTAGGCATGATGATTTAGAATAGAATTTTGAAGAAACGGAGTGTATAAAACAGTAAAAACAGCCTTAAAATCGAACTTAATTCGAAAACCCCATAACCGTTACCTTTGAAGCACGTGCCAAAATAAACCGAGTAACTGTCCATCTTTTTCAAAACTTTTGTGGGGAATGATTAGGCATGATGATTTAGAATAGAATGTTGAAGAAACGGAGTGTATAAAACAGTAAAAACAGCCTTAAAATCGAACCTAATTCGAAAACCCCAAAACCGTTACCTTTGAAGCACGTGCAAAAATAAACCGAGTAACTGTCCATCTTTTTCAAAACTTTTGTGTGGAATGACCAGGCAAGATGATTTAGAATAGAATGTCGAAGAAACGGAGTGTATAAAACAGTAAAAATATGCTTATAATCGAACCCTAATACGGAAACCCCAAAACTGGGACCTTTGAAGCACGTGCGAAAAAAACCGAGTAACTGTCCATCATTTTCAAAAATTTTGTGGGGAATAATTAGGCATGATGATTTAGATAAGAATGTCGAAGAAACGGAGTGTATAAAACAGCAAAAAGTGCTTAAAATCGAACCCTACTTCGAAACCCCAAAACCGGGACGTTTGAAGAACGTGCCTAAAAAAACCGAGTAACTGTCCATCTTTTTCAAAACTTTAGTGGGGAATGATTAGGCATGATGATTTAGAATAGAATTTTGAAGAAACGGAGTGCATAAAACAGTTAAAATAGCCTTAAAATCGAACTTAATTCGAAAACCCCGTAACCTTTACCTTTGAAGCACGTGCCAAAAGAAACCGAGTAACTATCCATCTTTTTCAAAACTTTTGTGGGGAATGATTAGGCATGATCATTTGGAATAGAATGTTGAAGAAACGGAGTGTATAAAAATGTAAAAAAAACCTTCAAATCGAACCTAATTCGAAACCCCAAAACCGTTACCTTTGAAGCACGTGCCAAAATAAACCGAGTAACTGTCCATCTTTTTCAAAAATTTTGTGGGGAATGATTAGGCATGATTATTTAGAATAGAATGTTGAAGAAACGGAGTGTATAAAACAGTAAAAACAGCCTTAAAATCGAACCTAATTCGAAAACCCCAAAACCGTTACCTTTGAAGCACGTGCAAAAATAAACCAAGTAACTGTCCATCTTTTTCAAAACTTTTGTGTGGAATGACCAGGCAAGATGATTTAGAATAGAGTGTCGAAGAAACGGAGTGTATAAAACAGTAAAAATATGCTTATAATCGAACCCTAATACGGAAACCCCAAAACTGGGACCTTTGAAGCACGTGCGAAAAAAACCGAGTAACTGTCCATCATTTTCAAAAATTTTGTGGGGAATAATTAGGCATGATGATTTAGATAAGAATGTCGAAGAAACGGAGTGTATAAAACAGCAAAAAGTGCTTAAAATCGAACCCTACTTCGAAAAACCCAAAACCGGGACGTTTGAAGAACGTGCCTAAAAAAACCGAGTAACTGTCCATCTTTTTCAAAACTTTTGTGGAGAATGATTAGGCATGATGATTTAGAATAAAATGTTGAAGAAACGGAGTGTATAAAACAGTAAAAACAACTTTAAAATCGAACCTAATTCGAAAACCCCAAAACCGTTACCTTTGAAGCACGTGCCAAAATAAACCGAGTAACTGTCCATCTTTTTCAAAACTTTTGTGTGGAATGACCAGGCAAGATGATTTAGAATAGAATGTCGAAGAAACGGAGTGTATAAAACAGTAAAAATATGCTTATAATCGAACCCTAATACGGAAACCCCAAAACCGGGACCTTTGAAGCACGTGCGAAAATAAACCGAGTAACTGTCCATCATTTTCAAAAATTTTGTGGGGAATAATTAGGCATGATGATTTAGATAAGAATGTCGAAGAAACGGAGTGTATAAAACAGCAAAAAGTGCTTAAAATCGAACCCTACTTCGAAAACCCCAAAACCGGGGCGTTTGAAGAACGTGCCTAAAAAAACCGAGTAACTGTCCATCTTTTTCAAAACTTTAGTGTGGAATGACCAGGCAAGATGATTTAGAATAGAATGTCGAAGAAACGGAGTGTATAAAACAGTAAAAATATGCTTATAATCGAACCCTAATACGGAAACCCCAACACCGGGACCTTTGAAGCACGTGCGAAAAAAGCCGAGTAACTGTCCATCATTTTCAAAAAATTTGTGGGGAATAATTAGGCATGATGATTTAGATAAGAATGTCGAAGAAACGGAGTGTATAAAACAGTAAAAACAACCTTAAAATCGAACCTAATTCGAAAACCCCAAAAACGTTACCTTTGAAGCACGTGCCAAAATAAACCGAGTAACTGTCCATCTTTTTCAAAACTTTTGTGGGGAATGATTAGGCATGATGATTTAGAATAGAATTTCTAAGAAACGGAGTGTATAAAATAGTTAAAACAGCCTTAAAATCGAACTTAATTCGAAAACCCCATAAACGTTACCTTTGAAGCACGTGCCAAAATAAACCGAGTAACTGTCCATCTTTTTCAAAACTTTTTTGGGAAATGATTAGGCATGATGATTTAGAATAGAATGTTGAAGAAACGGAGTGTATAAAACAGTAAAAACAACCTTAAAATCGAACCTAATTCGAAAACCCCAAAACCGTTACCTTTGAAGCACGTGCCAAAATAAACCGAGTAACTGTCCATCTTTTTCGAAAACCCCAAAACCGTTACCTTTGAAGCACGTGCCAAAATAAACCGAGTAACTGTCCATCTTTTTCAAAAATTTTGTGTGGAATGACCAGGCAAGATGATTTAGAATAGAATGTCGAAGAAACGGAGTGTATAAAACAGTAAAAATATGCTTATAATCGAACCCTAATACCGAGACCCCAAAACCGAGACCTTTGAAGCACGTGCGAAAAAAACCGAGTAACTGTCCATCATTTTCAAAAATTTTGTATGGAATAATTAGGCATGATGATTTAGGTAAGAATGTCGAAGAAACGGAGTGTA
>NW_019268891.1:0-3375 GCF_002738365.1 Cucurbita moschata
ACAATCAAACTTTATTCTTCTTCAATGTAGCATGAATTGAAACATCTTTTGATAATTTTGACAATCTTTTCTTCACATCTTCATTGAAGCATATTGTATGATTGATGTCTCTTGGTTCATATCAAACACTGTTGCTACTCTCGATCTATCTCATCCGCAAGCTACCTCCTGCCACTGCTCGTTGCTTATAGTTGCATGCTACTCCCGCTCTCACTCTCAATCACACGACCAACCACCCAATCAATCATAGTAACTAGTCACATGACCTAATTCAAAAATAGAGTGTTAGGTTAAGTCGGCTGCGAAAATATTTGTGGTGACTTGGGTTATCAATCCAACCAACTTGAAATTTCCGGTGGGTTTAAAAGGTCCAACCCAATTCATCTACATCCCTAATATTAGTGGTCATCAAATCTCCAATTCTACTTCAGTACTACAAAAGAAAGGTAGCCCACAAAAATTAGAACACATAAAAATAATCTCGTCCTAGTTTAACAACGATCGAAGGCATGGTATCGAGTGATTTTCTAATTTTAACATACTTGTGTATAATATGCAATGGTGTAAAAGTGAGTTTGGACCACTTTCAAACATGCCCTAAATTGAGGTTCTTTTGATTTGAGAGTGTTTCAAAGCTTTGCAATAGAAATAATTTGTTTTAACCCTAAAAAGTAATAAATAATAATAATTTATTTTAATTATTACTGGAAAAATATAATTTTTTTCTTTTTTTTTTTAATGAAAATTTTTAAAACATATTTTATTCCCATAATAATTTGTGTTCCAATTATCACATAATCCATAATTTACTTATACCTCTAATATAATCCATAATCCATAATTTTATTTGTGTTCTATTACAAGTTGACGTTCTTTTGATTAGGGCTTCAATAATAAATTTTATTTATACCTCTAATATCTCATTTTTATTTTTATTCAATATTTTATAGAATTATTAAAGTTAAAATATATATAGCTTTAGTCCCTACAATTTACTTTATTTCTAATTTGATTTCTAAAATTTACCAAATCTATTTTAGTCATCCTTCAAATATGAATAAAAATTTTATTTTATTTTTTAAATGTAATTCATTACATAACTTAACTGATTAATTGAGAGGTCCACAGTTAAAACGTTAGAGGTTCAAATTCCTTTACTTTCACGTCCCATTTAGTTTTTACGTAAAATAACCAATGTTGGCAATAAAACATGTGACATAGCTTTCTAATAAGGGGAGCATATTCATCCGTTCAAACAGGAATACGGCTGGGAATTCAAAGAGAATTTTTTGCAGACAACATTGTCTTGGTGCAACTTTTAGTAGCAACTATGGGAAGCTTTCATTCGAGGTTTTTTTGCCAGAGCATAAAATTTGGCTTCAAAGCCGATGCAACTATTCACACTGCATTTGGGGTGCAGATGAGAAGAGTTTTTCTTTATATAATAGTCAAACAAAGGTATTCGAGCTCATTCATTCATGGAATCCTTAGACAAATCCATCACCTTCACCTTACATCACATAAAATATTTTCGTTGCTACACAAGTAGTGTACTTGATGTAATACTACTCTAACAAAGTGTCTATTAATTGTTTAAGTTCTTAAATATATGGAAACATTTAATATAAAAATGTGTACATCTCAATAAAATATTAAAGTTGTTATTGAAGAATAAAATATTGACGTCAACCTTAAAATCAAAATCTGGATTTTATAGAAAAATTTCAAGCACAAAAATGAAGTAAATTTGAAATTTATACACCATTCCCGAAAATGAAACACAAATAAATTCNAAAAAAAAAAAAAAAAAAACTCGATCGCCATAAAATATGGGTTCGCATCTTATTGCACCACGTATCGTGCTTACAGCCAGAAACTTCTTCTGCTCACTCGGCTCAGTTGGCTAGGCTCAACTTCACGACTCATAATCCAACTCCTCGGCTCACAAAAGGGTATTTTGCCTGATTTTTGCCTTTTTGACTATCCTTAATCTTAAAT
This sequence comes from Cucurbita moschata, assembly GCF_002738365.1. NCBI lineage: Eukaryota > Viridiplantae > Streptophyta > Magnoliopsida > Cucurbitales > Cucurbitaceae > Cucurbita > Cucurbita moschata. The sequence goes on from NW_019268891.1 coordinate 1,999, forward strand.
TGACCTTCTTTAAAGAAATTAAAGTCAGGATATAGTTAAATTTCTTGTTTTATGTTAAACTGAGTTAAGAAATTATAGTTACTAACGAAGCGAGATGGACGTTCTAATAGAAAACGAAGACTGATAATACTAGGAGAAATTTCGAGGGGCAAAAAGCAAACATACTCGAATTTAGGGAGAACGCCGGCTAAGGGCAACTAAGTAAGTAGTCTTACTATCGGATAGGTTGAATGACTTGTTTAATGTATGACGACATGGGCCTAGTGGCCCTTACACGTGTCATTTATTCTTTATATTTATGATGTTGTGACTATATTTTATGATGATGATGTACGATGTATGATGGTGTTGTTCTTTGATGCGATGCTGCTATGCAATGTTATATGATTCGTTAGAAGACGTGATAAGTTTATGATATGACATATGTTTGATATGATGAGATATATGATATGATATGATTGGCAAGCAATGTGATGAATTGACATAATGCACAACCCCGATATACACATAGAAAGTTATGATAAAATGATATGATATAAAGAAAAATTCTAGACCGTTGTTATACAACATAATGAAAGGATAAATGTTGGAACCTCATGTAACAAGAGTAAAAATAATAATAAATAAATAAATAAATAAAAATGATAATAATACTAATAATGAGTAAATAAAAAATAAAAATAATAAATGATCCCTCTCTCCACCTTCCTGAGTATCACCCCAACACTTGTTGTGAAGTAGAATGATCACAAGAAGAAGAAGAAAAAAAACAAAAAACAGAAAAAATAGCAGATTTTTAGAAGAGAAAGATGAGAAGAAGAAACAGAACAACAAGAAAAGATGGCAAATATTGGGAAGACAAAAATAGGAAATGGCTTCACTGGATATAACATGAAATAGGACAAGTTATCTCTGAGTTATATCTCTTTTAAGGTCATCATTTGTTTATCTCTCCAATTTCTCGAGTCACCTTGGAAAGTGACGATTCTGAATTAAAGGGAAGGAGAACTTCTAACAATCTATTGCAAGTCGAAGGCCAATGATTTAGGTAATAAGGTTGTTGCATGATGCAAAATTTTCAACGACACCACCTTTATATATATATATATATATATATAATATGAACCAAGAGACATCAATCATACAATATGCTTCAATGAAGATGTGAAGAAAATATTGTTGAAATTATCAAAAGATATTCAATTCATGCCACATTGAAGAAGAATGAAGTTTCATGTTTCATGTTATAAATCTTGTTGACAGAAATCCACCACCATATCTGGAAGATATGTATCATTATGCTCTCAAAATTGAAGACCAATTGAAGGAAGAAAAAGAGCATTCAAAAAGGTACACGTCACGAACTAGCATCTTTTC
>NW_019268891.1:3500-3755 GCF_002738365.1 Cucurbita moschata
GAGTGTGTTAATGAAAAAGTTATAGTGATAGGGAATGGTATACTTGATTCAGATGATGAATGTGAGGATCATGATTCACAGCTTGTGGAAGAAATCGCCGCATATGATGATGAGTATGTTGAAGAAGATAATTCCATATCTTTGATCACAAGAAAGGTACTCAATGTTCAAATCAAGGGAGAGAAATTTGAATATCAAAGGGAAAACTTGTTCCACACAAGATGTTTGATCAAAGCAAACCCATGCAGCTTGCTG
>NW_019268891.1:3837-4218 GCF_002738365.1 Cucurbita moschata
AAAACCATACAAACTTCATTGGTTAACAAACAAAGAAGAAATTAAGGTGAATTCCCAAGCTCTTATTTCTTTTACTCTTGGAAGATATAAAGATGAAGTTCTTTATGATGTCGTACCAATGCATGCGAGGGACATCTTTATCGGCCGACCTTGGCAATATGATAGAAAGGTAACATTTGATGGTTTCATGAACAAGTATACTTTTACTTTGTGTGGGAAGAAATTTACTTTACTTCCATTGTCTCCATATGAATTACATTGTGACCAATTGAAATTAGAGAAAAAAAGAACAGAATCTGAAGAACAACAGTGGAGAGAAGAAACTAAGGTAAAGGTGAGAAAAAAAAGTGAGAAAAAAAAAATTCAGTTCTTGTCCGGAAA
>NW_019268891.1:4775-10393 GCF_002738365.1 Cucurbita moschata
CCATATTATGTTAGGGTTACCTTTTAGACCTATTTAAAGGCATGTAATACTCATGTTTGAGGACTTTTAGTTGAATACAGAAAAAACCTTTGTGTTTTCTTGATACCCTTTTGGTGTTATTCTTTTTCAAATCTTGCTTTAGGTTTGATGTTTAAACCGATTCATTGAATTAGTTTTGATCAAGCTANCATTCATCTTCTAACCAGCTCTTGGTTGGAATCAATCCGTTAAGTTAGCTTCCTCTGTGAGCGTTTTGCAAGGATTCTAGAAGGACCTCTAGCTTTGCAAATTCCAGCATTGTAGGCGCTTATCAAGGAGCATATCCTTTCGTTCAAATAAGAATACTGTAACGACCCAAGATTTCTGCTTACCTAGAGTCACTATTGTAATCATAACTTAATCATTTTGTGAAGAAATAAACGTTTAAACTTCAACATAAAATATAGACTTCATCTTAAAACACTACAATAGAGCTACGTGTTCAAAAACATCTTTAAAACGACACAACAAAATATTAAATGAAATAAATTAACATTATAATTAAAAACACTCTATTCTAATCAAACTCTAAGAAAATAAATACAACTACCCTTTGCATGTTTCATGGTCTCGAAGGCTGTGTAGTCGTTAGTCCTACAGAGGTACCTTGCCTTTACCTGAAATAGCAGTAGCACATGACTTGAGTATTAAAAGAAATACTTGGTATGTGACCCCCACTATTGCGGTTAGATGCAAACACATACAATCATGTGTAGGACCTATCGTATAATTCTATATTCCTTGGGTGTTCATACTAAACGAGTTAATGAGATGTGTATTTACTATTGTACAAACGGTTCACATGTGCGAGTATGAACCCACTAGTCGGTTCGCACATGATAAGAATCACGATGTTCCAAATGAACCTATTGCCAAGAAAATTCAAAAAATGTCATGAAGATTTAAAAAATATGTCAACAACAGAATATGAACCTACACGCGTAGAGCTCAATTGATTTCAAACCTGTCGCATTAGCCACTCAAGCACATCAACATTTGTTAGAAAAAACTATGTTTAAATTTCATAAATTATGTAAAAGTCAAATGGTCAATTTGACTTATTCTTTTGTGGAGATTAAAAGGGATTGGGAATAAATCCTGTCCACAAACGTCTTGAATAAATCCCGTCCACAAACGTCTTTTGTCGAGAGACTATAAATATCCACAATATGTTACGTAAAATTCAGATTCGTGGATGAATGTCTTTCTCTCTACTAACGTTATAAAACCCCACTAGAGTTTTAGTCCAAGTGGGAGTTTGTTGGGTTTTATGTCCTAAAACTCATAGTTTGTAAATAAGAAAAAAAAAACATACTCTATTTTCAATAAAGTTATTATTATTGTTTATTCAGTAAAGATTGTTATTGAATAAAGTGAACTTTACGATTATTAATCTAAATCCAATAAACTAAGAACACTTTGACTATAGTATGATTACTTGAACTATATGTAGAGACATAAGAGGGATCAAGTTCAAGTATATAGTCAAAATGATCTATAGTATGGGGATAAGGTTGAGTACCTTATCCTGAGGATACTATGGATGCGGCCCACTTTTGTATATGACATAAACAATTTGATCACTAAATTGTACATGTGGAGACATGTGAGTGGGGGAGTCCTATGCAATGAGTATTGCATAAGATCAGACCATGAAGAAAATCACTCTCACTTTATAATGTCATTTACTGTTGAGACTGATTTTCTTTTCATTCGATGACCTAGGTAACTCAATTTTAATCCTGAGCTAACCATGAACTCCTATTTATTCGGAATTATCCCTAGATTTGCATGGGTGAGAGTGGCTCGAGTTCGCTGACTCAATAGGCCTCCCATTTCAGGGGTAAAACTGGGTGAATGGCTAGGGACGTGGGGTGCAAGATGGAACTCACTCCTACCCACTTTTAGGGATAGAAGAGAGGTAGTTCCCTTAAGCACTGACTCCAGGTCTTGAACAAGGGGCCCCACCCTCTCATTGGCCTGAGAGGGATTCGGTTTATTGGTTGGACCACAAACCAATTGTTCATTAGAGGATCAATGAGACAAGGAACAAGAAGTAACTTCAGGGGTAAAACGGTAAATTGACCCAACTCTAGTTACGAACAACCTGTGAAGGATCGACTTACTAATCATGGTTATATCAAATGGATAGAAATATATCTATAGTGAGGGGAGTGCAACTACTAGGCTACAGTGGAGTGTCTTAGTAGTTAACGAATATTGGTTAACAAGGTTAATAAGTTTAACCGGTTAATCTTGGATCGTTGGAGCCCATGATCTATAGGTTCATTAGATCCCTCTGCTAGCTCATATTGGACTAAACCATAGAACAGTGTGACAAGTGAGTTCGAAGTGTTCGAATTCGAATTATGGAATTCGAACAATGTAAAATTTGATGTTCGTATCATGACATGTGCCTCGTGGTTTCTATACGTGATATATGCTTGATATGTGTGAAATGTTTACGGAACAATGTGACTATGGTGTCTGTATGAAACGATATGACTAAGATATCTTTATGAAATGATATGACTGAGATATGTTTATGAAACGATATGACTAGGATACGTTTAGGAAACGACACGACTAGGATATGTTTATGAAACAATATGGCTAGAATACGTTTATGAAACGATAAGACTATGATACATTTAGAAAATGACATGACTATGATATGTTTATGAAACGATATGACTAGGATATGTGTATGAAATGGTATGACTAAGATGCGTTTATGAAATGAGATGACGATGATATATTTATGAAATGATATGATAAGACTATGTTTATGAAATGACATGACTATGATACGTTAATGATATGACCATGATATATTTATGAAAGAATATGACTAGGTTATATTTATGTAACAATATGATTGTGATGTGTTTACAAAACAATATGACTATGATATGTTTACGAGAGATGATAAGTCCATGATATGTTCGTGATACAACGTGACTATGAGATGATACGTGAATGTTATGACACGTGATATGATGATGTACTGATGATATGATAAATGTTATTGTATAACACGTTTGGCGATATAGTACATGATATGATGTATGTATGATATGACATGATATGACACGATGTGTGATATGAATGATATACGACAAAAATGTGTGGACATAATGCATAACCGCAATTTATGTAAGGAAACTATGATAAAGATTATGATAGGAAGGAAAAATGGAAGGGGTTGTCTTACATGATAATGAATAAAAATGTTGGGATCTCATGCATCATTGTGCATTCATGCATCCATGATATGAACCACGACCAAGGAATTTCGTTACCTCAAGGTGCAATTACAAGGACGAGAGCCAAGAAGCTACAACAAACCTTATACAGTTATATTCAAGTTATGGTGAGCTCATCAAAGGAAATTCTAGAAGATGCTGAAGACCTCCCTTATATGTTGTGCAAAGTTGAACTTCAAGGAAGAGATGAATTAAATGCACTTTAAGTTACATTTAATGAACTCCGCTGAATTTATGAAACTAGTCCAAGGATGAGTCAATAAGCACATTTTATTAATTACATTATTTAATTATAGTTTAACTATTTGTTTGTCATATTTAAGCTAGTTTTAAATATAGAAGTTAAAGGTTATATTGTAACCCACATAGGTTACTATATTCCACCATTAACTAGCCATTTTAATATGGAGGTTATGAGTATTTTTCATTTACTAGCCCATTTAATTTGGGAGTTATGTATCACATAGGTTAAGGTTGTAAAGGCTATATAAAGTCTTCTTTTCTTTTATTAGACATCAGATTTTGGAGTTAAGAATATAATTTCTATTTTAGCTTTGTTGAGAGCTAAACTTTCTTTGCAAATTCTTGTGTTTAGAACTTGCATGTAGAGTCATTCAAGTGGTATTGATCAAACCTCTTGTGGAGTGCTTCGAATAGGAAGATTGGAGATTCAAAATCAAGCTCGACAGAGGATTCCACTACCTACGCCCTCGACCGATACATATGAGGGCGACAATTCTGATCACCATGAGGATAATCCACACGCGGTTGGTCATGGCTTGATGCGAGGGAGAGACCATGGAAGAAGGTATCATAATTTACAACAACGAGTTCCTTATGATGATAGAATTGATCGTAACGTGGGAAGCATCAAATTAAAACTTCCCAAGTTTTATGGCAAAACAGATTCAGATGAGTACCTTGAATGGGAGAAAACGGTGGAGTCGGTGTTCAATTGTCATAATTTTAGTGATGAAAAGAAGGTACTGTTATGCATTGCTCAATTCAAACTATATGCTCAAATTTGGTGGGATAAATTCATGTCAAGTAGGAGAAGAAGCCTTGAAGCACCAATTGATTCATGGTATGAGTTCAAAGAGTCCATGAGGAAGCATTTTGTTCCACAATATTTTCAACGGGACATGGTGCAAAAGCTTCAAGCATTGAAACAAGGACGCAAATCTGTGGAAGATTATTACAAGGAGATGGATACATTGATGGATCGACTTGATCTCGATGAGGACATGGAGGCTCTCATGCCGTGGTTTCTTAATGGGTTAAACACAGAGATTGCAGACAAGACTGATTTACAGCCTTATTCTAAAATTGAGGAGTTGTTGCACATTGCAATTAAGATCGAGAGGGCAAATCCAAAGAAGGCCTCAACGGTATTCTTCTAAAACTTTTCCCAATTCTACTTCTACATGGTAAAAGGATAGTAAGAACATTGATTATAAGCATAGAAATCTAGAGATGAATGAGAAGCCTCGAGCTAAATTTGAGAAAGGGTAGAGTTCTAGAATAGGGAAAGAAAAAGTAGAAAAGTCTAATGTTCAAAATAGGGATTTAAAGTGTTGGAGATTCAAGGGGTAGGACACTATAGTAGAGATTGCCCAAATGCAAGAATGAGGACAATCAAGGAGGGAGAAATTGTTACGGATGACGAGGCACATGACGACATAAATGAGGAAACTGATGAGAGTGAGGACTTTAGTGAAGAGAACTCTACACATATATCTTTGGTTACTCGACGAGCTCTAAACACCCACATTAAGGACGACAGCCTAGACCAAAGAGAGAACTTGTTTCAAACTCGGTGTCTTGTTCAATCTGTACCTTGTAGTGTTGTCATTGAAGCGGTAGTTGCACCAATGTTGTGAGTTTCATTCTGGTCAAAAGACTTAATTTAAAGACACAACCACATCCAAGACCCTACAAGCTTCAATGGTTGAATGATTGTGGGGAAGTACGGGTAACTCAACAAACTCTTGTGATAAGATAAGGAATCAATACAAGGGGAATAAGATTCGGATTACCTTGTTGATCGAGTATCTCAAGGCAAGAACATTGTTTGAGATTCGAATCACTCCACAAGCAAGGTCGATCATGTCGAGCTTGAATGATTCTTGTTGATCAAATATCTCAAACACTTGTTTGAGAATCGAATCACTCCACAAGCAAGATTGATCATGATATGAACCAAGAGACATCAATCATACAATATGCTTCAATGAAGATGTGAAGAAAAGGTTGTCAAAATTATCAAAAGATGTTTCAATTCATGCTACATTGAAGAAGAATAAAGTTTGATTG
>NW_019268892.1:0-4838 GCF_002738365.1 Cucurbita moschata
AACCTCAACAAAAACTTTTTTGCCACTACATGAATACCACGACCCAAAACAAGAAGGTCAAATATTGGGTTTAACCCACCAAGAGAGAGAAATCACAAGATTAGTTTTATGTCGCCTACCACAAATAAATGTCATGCGGCTCAGCCTGTGCTAGTTGAATTCTACAAATAGCAAAATGGCATGTTCACAGTCGGGTTTATTTGACCTCCAAAGGCTCTTGTCACTGATCACTCAAATGCTTGGCAAAGCCACCAAGCCAACACCTCTACTGAAGAAGGGAGACAAAAACAAACCACTAAAGCAACACATGTTCACGCTAAAATACCAACCAGACGGATGAAGAGAAGGGTCGACCACGATAATTTCAAAGCAAATAGAGAGTTATGATAAGTTAAGGTTAGATCAACTTTGAGTTCAAAGCAACAAGAACCAAAGACTGGTGCGAATATTCTATGGACTAGTCGAAGTTATCCACAAGATTAGGAAGTCATCATATAGGATCCAATTGCTTCTATGGATACAGACTAACCCTATTGTCCACGTCAGTAACTTGAAACGTTATTATTCCGACCAAGAAAACATCAAGTAAAATCAGGTGGTATGACGTCATGCAAAGAAGAAATTGTTTCAAGTGAAGAAAGTAGGAAAGACACCAACAAAGAAGACTTGAAGAGTTAACAAACCGAGAAGTGATTTTCAATAGCTCTTAGTAGGTTGGAAAAGACTCCTCAATACTGAGATCAACTAGAAGCGTGTCGCGAGACCTAAAGTCAGCCTCATCCTACAATGTTGAGTTTATGAAGAGCCGGTTGATAGAGATATTGACAAATTGTGTAAGATCGAATCTAGCAGGACAGGACCCCTGCAAGATCTGTTTTCCTAAAAGACATAGAGTAAACTAATAATTTAAAAGATAATAATTTACAGACACCGATAATTGGCATGTGAGCCTTCACTGTGTGGCTGACAAGTTGTCAATCTTTGTTTTGTCTCTGATAAAGTTGTCAGGATGTAGATGAGATTTTCTTCAGAATTTTTCATATGACTACGCACCCAAGCTTGCCAATGGACTTACTGCGCTCTCCGCGTCTTACCACCTGGAACACAAGGGCTATTCGCTCAGCTGTCACATACTCCAAATTTTTCTGAATTTTCATATCTTCCTCCTGGTTTACGTGACATCGTTCTTAAAGATCGAGTAACTCCTCTTCCCTCACAAAAATTGAGAGGCTCTGATACCATACTAATGCTTAATGACTTGAGCCCTTACTATTTACATGAGCTCTATCATCCTAGCTTAATTAATATTTTTAATACATGTTAATACCTAGATTTACATAATCCAAACATTTATCAATATTTCATCAATTTCTTTATGAAATGATGAAATAAGACAAAAAGTACATTAATAATTTAAAAACCATCCTAGTCAAGGTGCCAAAAGAAAAAATTGAATGGAATATGTCAGGGAACATATTCCATTCACGGATTTGGATTTTTTTTTTTTACAATTAGTTTAACGACTATTCAGTCATTGGGATGATGATATCTACAAAGGTGGTTGTGAATCCAAAAATGGATCATTGAGATCATAGATCGTGTCTTCATCTTCTTCTTCTATAATAGAAGGAGAAGACGTCGAACCGACTGATGCGGCTTCTTGAAGAAGCTTTGAAAATCAGCTTCTGAAGTTGTCTGGGCTAAAGCGGCGATAGCCTCGACTTTGAATTAAGGAATTCGGAGGTCTTCTTCTTGGATAAATCCTGAAGGTGGCCATTCTCAGATAGCCAGACCTTTACTGCTTTGATGTCTGCGTGGGTATAAGTATATTTATCCCACCATTTGATTTTGATAGTTTTGAAGACCTGTTTTATTTGGTCTTCGGTCTCTTTAATTTGAAAATTCCAAGTTAAAATCCAAGGAATTTGAAAATATACGCAAAAGCGCATGGTCAATGGAAATGGGATTTTGAATATTTTTTGAACGAAATAGTGGAACGATTCTTGTATTGGAACTGGAAATATATCTTTGGCTGATTCAAAGATTTTCCACCATTTGATGAACCAAAATGGGTAATGAATTTTATGAGCGTTCTGGCAGAATTGAATGAACCATGAATGCTCGTAATTTTGATACCAAATGACATTGAACCATGCCATCTGATAGTCTCTGTAGGAGTAAGAATGAGGAACAAAAGGTTTTGAGAATGTCTTTTCCGTGTATGGATCTTGATTCCAATACGTCGGATTCATGACTTTAAAAATTTTTAATTTTGAATACGCGATTTTCGAAGGATCATCGCGACTCGGAATATGCGTAATTTCGACGGATTTTGTGTCGACTAGAATGAATTCATAAAACCTTCTGGTTTTATGAAGATCTTCTGGGATATAAAAGAATCCCGATGGATAGGCTTTTTTAATGACTTCGCCGATTTTCGGGTCGTCGTATTCTGGTTCTACCAGAGCTTCTGGTATGGACACAGATTTTTGAAAATAGGTTTTGATTTCAGGAACTGGAGAAAAACAAACGGGAACAACCGCGTCCGAGTAGGTCGAGGGGACAGAAGGTCCCTTTGAAGTGGAAGAGATAGTGGGTCTCGATGGAGTAACGGCAGATGGCCGTGTTGAAGAGGCTGAAGGCCTCGTCGGAGTGATAACCTCCGCCTGTTTTTGAGAAAGCTTTGCTTTAGATCTGGTCACCAATGTGAAACCAGCATCCATTGCATAGCTGTCGGATATCATTGGAGTAGGTGTGCTTGAAGAAGCATTAGGTTTCTTCCCTTTGTCTATCGCTTTCTTTCTGGTCATTGCTGGGAGATAGATTGGTTAGGGAGGATGGAGAATTTTTCTTTTGAGAGTAAGAACTCTCTTGAGAGGTAATCTGCCAAGGGGTTTTCGATCCCTTTTATAGGCAAAATTTGAAAGTCGAAGCAAGATAAAATGGCTTGCCGTCTAGCAAAAATTTGTTTAGACACAAGATTCTTGACATCTTTTTCTAAAACAAATTTAGATGCCCTTAAGTCGGTTTTGATAACAAAACTTTTGTTAATTAAATCACTTTGAAATTTTTGTACACAAAATACTATTGAAAGTATTTCTTTCTTTACTGTTGAATAATTTTTTTTGAGTAGAATTTCATATTCCTGAATGGAAACGGACAATTGATTCTTTCTTGTCAAGGGACTGTTTTAGGATTTCTCCATATCCAATATCGGATGCGTCGGTCTCCACTATTAAACTAGCCCTTGGGTTTATCAGCGATAAACACGGAATTGACTTGACAAGGGATTTGATTTTTTGGACTGTTCTGGTGTGTTCTCCAGTCCAGGGCTTTGGGTTCTTTTTGAGCCTTTCAAAGAGTGGCTTGCAGATAGGTCTGATATTTTGAAGGAAATCAGACACATAATTGAGACATCCCAAAAATCTTTGTAGTTGGGTTTTATCTGTAATTTGGTCCGGAAAGTTTGAGGCAAACTCAATGGACCTTTGAATGGGTTTAATTAGACCCAAATGGATTTCAAATCCAAGAAAACGGATCTTTGTTTGAAAAATTTTAATTTTGGGTTTAGACACAACTAAACCGTTTCTTTTGACTGTCGTAAAAAATGTTTGGAGATGCTTGAAGTGTTGATCGATGTTTTGAGAAAAAATCAGAACATCATCAATATAAACAATTGAAAAGTCTTGAAAAGGATTGAAAATATCATTCATAATCTTTTGAAACTCGGATGGAGCATTTTTTAGCCCAAATGGCATAACGTTCCATTCGTATTGTCCGAAAGGGACATTGAAAGCCGTTTTGTACTTGTCTTTTTCTGAAATCTGGATTTGCCAAAATCCTGATTTCATGTAAAATTTTGAAAATATTTTTGCATTTGAAATTCTTTGCATTAAATTTGATTTATTTGGAATTGGATATCTGAGCCATTCCAAAGCCTTATTTAAGGGTTTGTAGTTAAATACCAGTCGCGGGACTCCGCGTTCCTTTTCTGCCTGGTTGTTGACGTAAAAAGCCGCACATGACCAGGGGCTCTTTGATGGTCTAATAAGTCCTTTCTGCAAAAGATCATTAATTTCTGCTTTGCAGAATGTTAGTAATTCTTTATTCATCTGAATAGGTCGGGCTTTCGTAGGAATGTTTTTCTCCTCGAAAGCTTTGATATAAGGAAGATCAACTATGTGTTGTTTCCTATTCCAAAAGGCATTTGGGATATTTGAACAAACTTCTCTTTCTAATTGAGTTTGTAAAGTTTTGATTTTAGACTTGACAGTCTTCTTTTGAATTTGTTCTTCTATTCCTTTGAATGAAATTTCTTCTTTAAAAAAGGAAATTTGTTTTTCTTTATGTTTTAATACATTTATTGATTGAATAATTGTATTCTTTTGAAGGTTATTTATTTCGCTAATCCTTATGGGTGAAAGAAAGTTAAATTTTATCTTCTTTCCTAAGGCTTTTGATTCTAACCCCTTTTCAGTTATTCTAAAGGGATATAATTGAGTAATGAAAGGAATACCTAGGATTAGTTCTTGTCCTAAGTCTTTTACTAAAAGGAAGGAATTTACGAAGCAAATTCCATCATTGCAAACATGAACTTTTGATAGTTTGTAATTAATTTTGAGTTTGTTGTTGTTAGCACCTCTAAGCTCTCAGTAGTTTTCTCAAAATACTTTGTAGGTATTAGACCTTCTTGAATGCAATTTTGATCGGCTCCAGTATCTATGAGAGCCTTTAGTGTGATTTTGAAATCATAAATTTTTAAGGTAACGAGAGCGTACCATTTTTGAAATTGAGAAGTGGTGATGGCTCCAACGAAGGAACTTTGAAAATCTTCTTCA
>NW_019268892.1:7347-10388 GCF_002738365.1 Cucurbita moschata
TTAAAGCAACAAGCGAGAATGGCTAGGTTGATAGCAGGGTTAATGAAAAGGCGAGTATGAAAAGACGGATCGCGTAAACGTCCCTGTAAGCAGCTTCATTCTTTCTTGATCCATGAACCGACTCTATGAAAAAAATTAGTCTTTCGGTTGAAAGTGTGACTGTTGGGTATGGATAAGCAGAACCTCTTAGTTCGGGGGAAACCGGAGATGTTGGCTAAGAAAGCTAAGCAGGAAAGTACAGGATGGACAAAATGCACATACAAATTGATTGACATGATTCCTCTCCCTCTCTCTTTGGCTAGTTGGCTAGTTGCACGATAAGCGGGAAAGCATACCAGGTAGAGAAAGAAAGGCTGCTCGATCTCCTGTAAGGCCAACCCTCAACGGCGAGCTCACCAGGCAATGCTATAAGTCAGATAGAAGCCCAAGGTTTCATCTACTATGGACCAGGAAACTCTTGGAGGAGCTAGCATGAAATGAGAAATACATTCGATTATGGCAACTAATAGATAGCGAACTTTTTGGTAGAAACTGAATGATCCCATGGCTCGGGCAAGAAAAGGAAAAGGTAGTCGTACTCCTACCTTTTCCGTCGGACGATAGGAAAGTTTGAGCTGAAAGATTGAATCACACCTGATAAGAAAGGCGGGCTTAGGAGATTTCTCCAAACGTATAAACAAAAAGAGGAAGCAACAAGTCCTAAAAAGGATACCGATACGCATGCATTCTCGCATGGAAGAACCTAGCTGAATCGGATCAAGGGTCCTAACCTAGTCCGATTGACCTTCTTTGGTTGGCCCCCGCCCCGTGTAACAAGGTCAACGCTTACGTGTTTTTTCCTTTCGTTTAGCGAGATAGCTTACCAGCTCTTTCAGCTCATAGTAGCAGTATGAAAAGCAGAATTCTCATCCTGAATCGAGTCCGCATTGCTATACGAATCGACATCAGCCAAACCAAGAGCTCCTATTTTTTCTTTAACGAAAGCGGATCTAAAAGTTTCGATAAAACCAATATCTTTTAAAGGAGTCGCTCTTCCTTGATCACTGTGGACATATGCAGCTCCCCTTTACCTTTGCCTACCGTGAAAAGGAAAGTTCCCTCACGATAGGCCCTCCCAGCTCCCGAAAGTCTTTCTATCAATCGAGAGAGGTATAGAATAGTACAACAAACCAACAAGACAAGAATGGACTCATAAGATGGGCGGTCAGAGAAGCGACTTCATTTGTGTTATCCGCAAAGGAAATGATCAAGGAATTCTCTATACACGGTTGTGAGATGACCGTATTGTTGCACATCCTGAATAAAGTACCGTAGGCAAGCGAAGCTTTTGAAAATGAAAGCGTGTAGAACTCAGATCAATTTTCTCTTCGATTCGTAAACTTTGGATCTGTTCTTCCTTTCGTTTCCGGGTGACTGAGAGAGAAATTAGGCCTTGCGTGCATCCGATTCGGTCAACAATAAGGTACAAAGCGGGTTGATTAAATGGGCTTGAAGTTCCATTATCGTTAGGTCGAAGATCTCTACTAGGTTTAGTGCATTTTGGTAGTTGTGAATGTTGTCGTAATTGAACGTCTTTCTCATTCGACATTCTCTCTTACAGTCCGTGAGCTAATTGGGTTTCGAGATTGCATATACGTGAAAAGAGCTCGCTTTCGACTTTCTCCTCGACGTTTTGTGCCCGGTTCTAGTTCAGGAAAGGGTCTGATCTCTTTCATTGGAGCACATTGATGCCGAAGGAGTCTTTGGAACCGGTGGAGAGGCTATGATGACTTCAGGCTATTTAAATAGGATGACCGATACCACAAAGAAAGGGTATCTAAGTCACACTAGTGGAATAGCTTTTTCATAATAATTATCTCGATATATGATACCAAAAACCTGCCTGATGATTGATAAGGTAAGGGGTTTTAAAAGACAACAGAATGACAATTATACATGTGATAGAAAAGGAGATCTTCTTTTTTTTTTTTTCAGTGTGTGCGGTTCGCCTGCCTTCCTGACCACGGATAGGCTATAGGCCTTTGAACTTCGGCCCCTGAGAATACCAGAACAATGTGACAGGAATCGAACCTACGGCTCTCTGAAACTTTTTCATCGGTTATTTGGGCGCATCTTTCTGAAAAGGATTGTGATGACAGATGACCTATGTGACGACAGTGGACAACATGCCTGCCTTCCTAACCACGGATAGACTACGGGACTTTGCACTTCGGCCCCTGAGAATACCACATCAAGGTGACTGGATTCGAATCTATGGCTCTCTGAAACTTCTTCATCGGTTATTTCGGCGCATCTTCCTTAAAAGGATTGTGACAGAAGATGACCTATTTGACTGAAAAGTTCCTAGAAAGAATATAGTTCTAGGATTGTGACAAGACAAGAATGGACTCATAAGATGGGCGGTCAGGGAAGCGATATCATTTGTGTTATCCACCAAGTAAATGATCAAGGAATTTTCTATACACGGCTGTGAGATGACCGTATTGTTGCACATCCTGAATAAAGTACCGTAGGCAAGCAAAACTTTTGAAAATGAAAGCGTGTAGAAATCAGATCCATTTTCTCTTTGATTCGTAAACTTCGGATCTGATCTTCCTTTCATTTCTGGGTGACTGAGAGAGAATTTATGCCTGACGTGCATCCAATTTGGTCAACAATAAGGTACAAAGCGAGTTGATTAAATGGGCTTGAAGTTCCATTATCGTTAGGTCGAAGATCTCTACTAGGTTTAGTGCACTTTGGTAGTTGCGAATGTTGTCGTAATCGAATGTCTTTCTCATTCGACATTCTCTCTTACCAAGCACTCATACTCGCCAGGGTTTAGGAGACAGTCCGTGAGCTAATTGGGTTTCGAGATTGCGTATACGCGAAAAGAGCTCGCTTTCAACTTTCTCCTCGGCGTTTTGTGCCCGGCTCTAGTTCAGGACAGGGTCTGATCTCTTTCATTGAAGCACATTGATGTCGAAGGAGTCTTCGGAACCGGTGGAGAGGCTATGATGACTTCAGGCTATTCAAATAGCATGACCGATACCACAAAGAAA
>NW_019268893.1:0-10319 GCF_002738365.1 Cucurbita moschata
AAGACATCTCGTTTAGCTGATGGGAAAGGTAGGCCTATCATAACACCCAGCTCATGATACATATTGCAGGACATCCTACCTAAAGAGGAATAGAGGCCTTTTAGAACACATCGTAATGCAAATAATGATTACTTCTGGATATGGATCCTAGCAACTTATTTAGCATGTTATTCACATAGTTCTAGGTACTTGGTACATGAATTATTGATGAACCTAGGTTTATACATAATGTCATGGGTTAGGCTTTAGGAGTTGAGGTTTTAGCTTAGGAAAACATTAGAGGGTAACCTAACGTGGACTAATTTGTGTGAAAACCTACTAGCACTTTGAGGACTTCTTTCCTTCACCAATTTTATGGGTAAACTTATTTAGAAGGTGCAGGAACAAGTTTGGTAATGAACAGTGGACTATAGTTCTCAAATTCAAGGTAAACCCATGAACAAGATACCCCAAAACAAAAAACTTGTATCTCTCGATTGGGTACTCGATTAAGATTGCTTCTTGCCCCTAATAGTCTACCCTAATTCATAATTTATAGACGGATTTTTCACTACCATTGAAACGTCTAGAATTTCTATAATTTCATTCTTGATTTTTCTGAATCTTCTGCCAGAAAAGTCTTCTCCGATCGGATCCTTCCTTTTTTAAGCACCTTGTAATTCTTATTCTAAAAAAAATTTAATGATTCGGGAAGTTTATAAAAATTAGAAAAAGTACCATTTTCTTAATGTTTTCTTTGCTTCTAGATACAACCTAGTAGGGATTATACACTGTCTACCTTATTGGAGACCTTGAGTGTTGCAAATTCTCCTCTCCTTTGAAAACTTTCAGTCATCAAAAGTGCTTATTCTAAAATAGGTCAGGGTACAAAAGGTTCTTATTTGCCTTCTGTTTCCCAAGTGGCTTCTTCTATTCTATGATTCTTCCGTAGGACCTTAACGAGAGAGATTTCCTTGTTTCTCAGTCATTTGACTTTCTTGTCTATTATTTGAATCGGGACTTCTTTATACGTTATGTCATCTCTCAAGAAGAGAGTTTCATGAGCCAGTACGTGCGAATGATCTAGGGTATACTTCCATAGTACGGATACATGAAAGATATTATGTACTGCAGACAAGTTTGGGCATTGCCCGATTCTATAGGCCACAGATCTAATTCTTTTTAATATCTCAAAGGGAGAGATAAACTTAGGGCTTATATGATCCCCTACGTGAGCACCCTTCTCATGGGGTGCTACCTTTAGGAATATATGATCCCCTACCAACAATTTCATGTCCTTGCGCCTTAGGTCTGCATAGCTTTTCTCTCGGCTTTGTGCGGTTTGTATCCTAGCTTTAATCTTCTGGACTGCGGTGTTGGTAATTTGCACCAGCTTTGGCCCAATAGTTGTCATTTGCCCCCCTTCTTCCGAAAAGATAGGGGATCGCAATCTTCGTACATAAAGAACCTCGTATGTGGCCATTTGTATGGTGGCTTGACAAGTATTATTATAAGCGAATTTCATAAGGGGTAGGTACTTATCCCAGCTTCGTGCAAAATCCATCACATATACCCTCAATATGTCTTCCAATATTTGCTTGAGCATTTCTGTTTGACCATCTGTTTATGAGTGGAATGTCATACTATAACTGCGTACCCAATGCCTTTTGTTGAATTTAACAGAGATTTGAAGATTTGAAGCGTACCCAATGTTTGACCATCTGTTGGGAGAGCGTCAGACTGAAGATTTGAAGGTCACGTGTTTGATCTCCACGTTCACCGCACCTGATTCTAGTTGCATAACCCGACTATTCAATCTAAAATTAGTCATTGTTCCTTTCTGAAATCTCAATGAATTATCGGAAATACCTAACGTGTTATAGTTCACCGCACCTTATACAAGTTGGATAACTTGAATATCTTATTAAAAATTAGTGATTATTTCTATTTAAAATTTCAATGAAGTAGGGAAAATACCTTTACTGATGAATTTTTATTTTTACCGTTAGTGTGGATAGTTCAGTTGAGAGAGCATTAGATTGAAGATTTGAAGGTCTCGTGTTCGATCCACGTGAACCATGCATGCACAATTTGACTATCAATTTAAAATTAGTGATCATTTCTTTCTAAAATTTCAATTAATTAGCCGAAATACCTTTACTTAAAAACTTTCATTTTTAATGTTAGCGGGGATAGCTCAGTTTGGTGAGCGTCAGATTTAATATTTGAAGGTCTTCGATCTCCACGTTCACCGCACCTGTTTCTATTTGCATAACTTGACTATTCAATAAAAAAATTAGTCATTATTTCTTTTTAAAATCTCAATGAATCAGCGAAAATATATTTACTGATGAATTTTCATTTCTAATGATTGCGGGGATAGCTCAGTTGGGAGAGCGTCAAACTGAAGATCTGAAGGTCACGTGTTCGATCCACGTTCATTACACTTGGTTCACATAGCATAATTTCATTTTTTATGTTTTCTGGGATGGCTTAGTTGGGAGAGCATTAGATTGAATATTGGAAGGTCTTGTGTTTGATTTGCATTCATTGCACCTTATAGTTTAGTCGATTATTATTTCTTTTTTAAAATATAATGAATCAGTGTTTAGTTGGGAGAGTGTCAAACTAAAGATTTCAATGTCACGTGTTTAATCTCTCCACGTTCACTGCACCTGTTGGCAAACTCACTAACAAAGTTACGAAATTCATAAAAGTCTATAACATAACACTAACAAAGGTACAAAGTAACACTAACAAAGGTACGAAGTTCATAAAAGTCTTTTTAATCTAAAATACCATTGAACTTGACCATTATAGTGCCTCTCAAATGTAGGTAAAGTTTAAATTCGAGTCTCCTTGTCAAACTCACTCGGGTGCTCATCTCAACCATGATGGCATTCAACAAGAGAGACCTCGAAAATAGCCGAATTATCGCATTAACCATTTGAATTACCTCAACACCACTTGTTGAAATTGAAACAAATATCTATAATATAACACTAACATAGGTACGATGTTCATAAAAGTTTTTAATCTAAGATACTATTGAACTTGACCATTAAAGTACCTCTCAAAATGAGGTAAAGTTTAAATATAATTGGTGACAAAAGATGAAACTATAAAATAAAAAGAAATAAGAAAATAATATTCAATTTGAGAGAATCAAACCAAAATCTCCTAGGTGAAAGCCAAATATCCAAACCGTTGGACACAATGAATTTTTTGTGTAGTTGTCCTAAAGTCTTTTGTCTAATCGCTCAAGAGTTTTACTATGATGTTTTGGGTAATGTCTAATTCTTTGACACGTCCTTTCATGTTTGTGATAGAGTTCTCAGAATTACCGCGACATTTCGAGCTGTTCGATCGTGTGACTCTTTCTTCAAAAGGGTAAACATCAAACATCAGGTCTTTGATTGGCAACCCATCCAAAGGAGCGTCGATTGCATCGATTCCATCAACAGTCTTCCCACGAGTTTATGGTGCATGACCCATTTTTTATACCATTCACCTTCGAGCGCCACCATAGTTTTGCATCGTCCGTGAGATGCATTGCGACCAACGTAACTCTTAGGTCCTATGATCAAGTTCGTGTAACCTTCAAGTAATGTTCTACGTAAAAAATAAAGCTTATTAATTCCTTAGCATCCCGGTTTCCATTTAAGGGGTTGTGTTCTTGGATTTTAAGTTTGTTAAGCCCACATGAACTTGGCTTTAGGTGTGGTTCTCTACAGCCAAACTTGTTAAACTCACTCAAGTGCTCATCTCAACCATGATGTCATTCAACAAGAGAGACCTCGAAAACGACTAGATTATCGCATTAACTATTTGAATCACCTGCTCATCTCAACCATGACGCCGTTCAACAAGAGAGACCTAGAAAACGACTGGATTATCGCATTAACCATTTGAATCACTTGCTCATCTCAACCATGATGTTGTTCAACAAGAGAGACCTCGAAAACAACTGGATTATCGCATTAACCATTCAACAGGATTATCGCATTAACCATTTGAAATTGAACAAAATATCTATAACATAACTCTAACAAAGGTACAAAGTTCATAAAAATCTTTTTAGTCTAAGATAGAAACTGTGAAATAAAATGAAATAAGAAAATAATATTCCATTGCCAGGAATCGAACTCGAGTCTCCTGGGTGAAAGCTAGAAATCTTGACTGTTGAACGACAATGGATTTTTGGTGTAGATGTTCTGAAGTCTTTAGTCAGATCGCTGAAGAGTTTTAGCATAATCTTTTTTTTAATGTCTAACTCTTCGACACGTCCTTCCCTATGTGTGTTAGAGTTCTCAGAGCTACCGCGACGTTTAAAGCTGTGAGATTGTGTGGCTCTTTCTTCAAAAGAGTCAATATCAAATGTTGGGTCTTTGATTGGCAACCCATCCAGGGGAGCGTCGATTGCATCGATTCCATCAACGATCTTCCCATGAGTTTATGGTGCATGACCCCATTTTTTATACCATTCACCTTCGAGCACTACCATAGTTTTGCATCGTCCATGAGATGCATTGCGGCTAACGTAACTCTCAGGTCGTATGAGAAAGTTCCTGTAGCCCTCAACTCTCAGGTCGTATGATAGAGTTCTTAGAGCTACCGCGACATTTTGAGGTGTTCGATTGTGTGGCTTTTTCTTCAAAAGAGTCAACATCAAACGTCAGGTCTTTAATTGGCAACCCATCAAGGGGAGCGTCGATTGCATCGATTCCATCAACGGTCTTCCCATGAGTTTATGGTGCATGACCCATTTTTTATATCATCCACCTTCGAGCGCCACCGTCCATGAGATGCATTGTAGCCAATGTAACTCTTAGGTCCGATGAGCAAGTTCCTGTAACCTTCAAGTATTGTTCAACGTCGAAAATAAAGTTTTTTAATTCCTTAGCATCCTGGTTCCAGTTAAGGGTTTGTGTTTTTGGATTTTCAGTTTGTTAAGCCCAACATGAGCTTGGCTTAGGGTGTCATTCTCTACGACCCTCCTTGTCAAACTCACTCTGGTGCTCATCTCAGTCATCTCAGCCATGATGGCGTTCAACGAAAGAGACCTTGAAAATGACCGAATTATCACATTAACCATTTGAATGACCTCAACCTCACTTGTTGAAATTGAACCGTTAAGATCAACACTTTAAACATCTACATATATTCATTAATGTAATCAAAAGAAATCAGCTAGTTGTGTCCATACCCAAAATCAAATAATATCAAACTCAGATCCGTTTTCTTGGATTTTAAATTTATTTGAGCCTTATTAAAACCCATCCAATGGTCTTTGTCTCAAACTTTGGTGATGACGTATCCTAGAAAAGCCAACTTCAAAAAAATTTTAGGTTCTCTCAAGTACGTGTCTTATATCCTTCAAGATATCAGGCACATTTACAAATGTCTTGATGAGTGTCTTCAAAATAATAAAAGTCTTGATTTGTAAGGGATATCTCTACAACAAAAAAAAAAAAAAAAAAATCATTAGTCAAATAAACTCTCTGCTTAAGTCTTATTGACCCAAGGGCTGATCTCATAGTGAAACGTGACGCATCAAATATCGAATATGGAGGTATCTAAAATTGACAAAGAGGACAGAGAATCAATTATCATATTTCATTAAAAGCCTCGAATAATACCATACAAATTACAAAATTGTAAAAAAAAAGTATTATTTCCATTGTACTCTATGTATAGAATTTTAAAGAAAATTTAATTAACAAAACTATTAAAATCTATTCAAGAGTCAAATTTAGTTTTAGAAAAAGAAGGGAATAACCTTGTTTCAAACAAAAAAATAATTTTGCTAGATAGAAGTAAATTTTGTTGTGGTTTGATTTTAAAATTCTACCTATAAAAGAAATTGAAAACACCTTGGGAGATTACCTATGGGAGAGTTTCTAACAAAGTCTCCCTTCTCTCCTCTGTCTTCTCAAATTAATACGAATCCAACCAATCATTTGCATGTTCTAAAAAGTTCAATTACCTATAAAAGAAGTTGAAAACACCTTGTGAAAGTTTGTAAGCATACTACGACCTCTAGCTTTGCAAAATCCAGCATTGTTGGCGCTTATCAAAATCCTGCCAAAATAAAGTTTAACAAGTGGTTTTATTGTGTAGTGGTTAGCACTTTCGACTTTGAATCTAACCACCTGTGTTTAATTCCCGATAGGTAATCCACCAATTTATACAAAATTGATCCATAGCCTATTCGGTAGGGTCACTTTCTCTTTTCATGACTCCCTTTTTGTTTTCACTTACTCCTCTTAAATCTATAAAATGTCTCCTACTTTTATTCGTTTTCTCTTTTCTTAAATATCAAAATCTTAAATAAAAAGGAAGAGCTCTCTAAAACATTCTTCTTTGCCAGTAATTTTACATAATTTAACATTTTTAAAAATCGGTAAATTAAAAAATCCTACATTGATATATTGGTAATTTCATGTAGTCTTCCTAAGTTTGCCGGCAACATTGTTTGTTGTCGAGCTTGATAATCTGAGTTTGTAACCCATCCGTTAGGGTTCTTGGAATGATTCTCTAGATTATCCCTTCCATGTTGGGAGTTGGGCCATGAGTCTTGGGTGAAGGAACCGTTGGTTTACCGCCCCTAGGAGTTAAGGAAGCATCTTGAGGCTAGTTTCCCATAGTATCATTGTCTTTGAGATAACAATTCTTTTCTATTTTATCTAAATTTTTTAAATATAGGTTCATTTCCAAATGCATGCTAATACCCTTATTGTTGAATGAATGACATGAAACTAGTTTCACATAGTAACGTTGCCTTTTGCTCCTATTGGTGGAAGGATAATGTTGGATCGATATGACAACCCTACGGGGGTGTGAATAGGGTTTCAACAATGTAATTATTAATTTTTGTTTTAATAACAATAAAAAACTTGATACCATGCAATAAAACTTAACAATAATTTAGAACTTAAATAGGAAAAGGTTAGAAAATATAATAGTTTTATAGTGGTTCAGTCAAACTCGACCTACTCCACTCCACAAGCACTCCTTGGGAATTTGAATAAAATTTTCTGACTCTTTCCTCGGATCAGAGCCCAACCGCTACATCGCTCTTTTTACGAGTGCAAGAGTAAACTCAATCCTTTCCACGGATCAGGATCAAACCAGTACACCGCTCTTTTTACGAGTTCAAGAGAAAACTCAATCCTTTCCACGACTCAGGATCAAACCGGTACACCGCTATTTTTACGAGTTCAAGAGCAAACTCAATCCTTTCCACGGCTCAGGACCAAACCGGTACACCGCTCTTTTTACGAGTTCAAGAGCAAACTCAATCTTTTCCACGGCTCAGAATCAAACCGATACACCGCTCTTTTTACGAGTTCAAGAGCAAACTCAATCCTTTCCACGACTTAGGATCAAACCAGTACAATTGTCTGAAATCTTATAGAAACACACCACAACACTTTGAAATAATAGGCATCTCTCGATAAAAAAAAATAGAATTGGAAGCTTTGGAGAGAGCAACAATAGAGGCTTTTTTAAAAAAAAATTAGATAGAGGTTCTGTGGGCTGTGTTGTGAAAAATACTAAGACGCGATGAGTTTAAATATCGATCAAGTTGTAAAAATAGGAATTGATACACATTACTAAAACGTGAACCGAAACGTGGACCACGAAAAATAATATTTATTTATTTTTAAATTTATCGTAAAAAATTATAGTCCACATGTTTCATTTAAATATATATATATATTATTTAAAATAAATATTAAAAACATTTTAAATTCATTTTTATTATATATATATATATATAACATATTTAAATGTAATACTATAAAAAAGGTTAATAAAAACTGTGACATTTTAAAAACAATTAAAAGTTTTATAAATCTAAATGAAATCCTTATCATTGGAATGATTTTGTAATTCAAATAATTATCTTTATGAAAACTAAATGAAATCGTTATAATTTCTTTCTATTTAAAAGTAATAACTCGTTTTCATAAATGAAATCACTGTAAATTTTTTTTTTCATTTAAAAGAAACCACTAGTTTTCATAAATGTAAATGAAATCTTTATAATTTCTTTCGATTTAAAAGGTAACGGAAAATGAAATCTTTATAAATATAATTGAAATGATTTTATAATTTAAGAGTAATGGAAAACTTTTATAAATGTAATTGAAAACTCCACCATTTGTTACTCTACCAAATTTATAAATGTCATACTTCGATTGGTCTATGATGTCAATTTTGCCGCTGGTCCATGATATCAATTTTGTCACCACATCATCAATTTTGTCACTATATCATCACGTCAGGTATTTTGTTTTGAATTTGATTGGTCCATGATGTCAATTTTGCCACCACATCATCACGTCGAGTATTTATTTTGACTGGAACTTCTTCGTTTCATCTCTAATTTGAGTGAACCAAAAAAGACGTTGAAATCGTTGTTCCCAACCTTACACTGTGGACAAAAATACTGAGAATTGTTAATAATTGAAGGTAGGTTTGTTATCATCAAAAGATTAAGGCAAAAAAGCCAACAGATAATAGGTCGATTATACCTATAGGGTAGTTTTAAGCGTGACAACGAGACTAATTTTTTTTTTAATTAAAAATTAGAATTATAACAATCTGCCTAAAACCCTCCGACTAATTTTGCTTCATTTCTAAATGCAGGCAGACAAAGTAGAAAAATGAAAACATGTAAATTGTAAACTCAAACATTTCAAAGAAATAAATAAGTTTTGATGGTACCAATGCTAACTCGAAAACAATCAAACCAAATTTATTTCAAACATAGAAAACTTCATGTCTCCACCTTGGAAAGCCAATAAACCAAAGGGTCTAATATAGTAGAGAAATAAAAAAATGTTACCCTCATTTGTGTTGTGTTGTGCCATAAGTGATCAATGGATTTTGACTTTGACCAATTCCTACTATTTTTTTTCTATATTTTGAAACTATTTTAAGCACTCTTCTCTTGTACTCCTTATAATTTTTACCTTTTAAGGTTGTAAATATTTATGCACAGGTGACTATTATGATTACCAGTGAACTGAGTCAAGTGGAAATAAATTTTGAAGATGAAATTAAAGTATTAATTTTGATGTCATCTTTACCTGAGTTTTGGGATATTTTTATTAATGAGATTCAATCTAATGCCATTAGTAATTCACAATGATAATATTCAAAATACTTGACAAAACAGAATGGTGAACATAAGATATTTGAAACAAATAAATACTTTTGTCCTCTATGATATATCAAATCACTCATTTGAAATTCCTTAATAATAAACCTGAAGTCTTACCTCTTTTATAGAGAAAAGTTCCTTAAATAGAAGTCTTATTAGATACTTCTAAGCATTTAGAGATCAACTAGAAACAAAGCTAAACATTCTAAAAAAAATGAGGGGTTAAAACTTTTAAGTTAACTTAATTTAAGAAACTTATGATTTTTATATTATCAAGAGTTTAATTGAGCTAGGTCGATTCAATCTAGTGGACCCAAGAATTGAATCGAACCAAACAACCTAGTTAGCAACATGATTTAGTGGAAGCATTTTCACGCAAAGTAGAAGCAATAATGGAGGGTTTGAAATAATATAGTTTTCACCCCTTGTTTCTCGAGTGAATATTGAAATAATATAGTTTTCATGTTAAGTTTTGCACGGAAGAAAGAAAGACTGGGATGTAAAGTATTATTTTAATTTGTTTGTAATATACAACAATATATAAATTAACTATAAGAAATATATAAAATTACGTGTTCTCCATGAGCTTCAATCAACACTGGAGGGTTACTTCTGCAACTACTCTAAATGTGCTCAAGATCACAACGAGTTAGATAAAACATCTCTAGAACTTTGAATCCAATAACTTGTTTGACTCGTGATAGGATCTCTCTTCTGGTGGAATCTGCATAAAATAGGAAAATTATTCCAAAATAAATTTTTATAAGGGATTCTATGGTGGAGTGGTTAGCACTTGGGTACAACTCTTGGTAGGACCTTTATGAAATGACCTTGATGCGAAAACACAGAATAGGGAACGACAACACAAGACATTTTAAGACAAAAGGGTGTTACCTAGCATTTGATGCGAAAACACAAATTTTCTTGAGGCATAAGGTGTAACATTCTTGAGTTATTTCGAACTTGCTCCGCTTCATGCCTTCCAATGCCTTCCAAAGCTTCATGAACATGACCGAACTTGCTCCGCTTCATGGCTTCCAATGCCTTCAAAGGCTTCATGAACATGACCTCTGCTTGAGGTATTGTTGTTGGCTCGTCGGTTCTCAATCTTGTATGTTTCTAATGTAATCATTTGAACCCATAATAACTAGCATGAGTTTTAGGTTCC
>NW_019268894.1:0-10339 GCF_002738365.1 Cucurbita moschata
AGGAACTTTTTTTGCCCATTGAGACAGGTTCGTTAACTCGATCTGAAAATTTGTTTTCTCGTTTTAGTTTCATACCATATCCACTAAAGATTGTCCTAAGCTTAAAATATGGAAGAAAAAAAACATTTACTCGTGTCGAAAAGACTTCACAACCTCAACCCTTACGAAAAGACCCTCGTGGAGGCACCCGAATGACTATGTGAAAAACCTTTGTTTCTTTCGATGTTTTTCGACGAATCTGTAAGGAAACGCTCAAGTTTAAGAGTCTTACACATATAAGTTGTGAAAATACGACTTTTTTTCACTTTCGCTTCCGGGCCATTTTGCACTCAAAATCCATAGGTGTTAACATAGGAACTTTTTTTGCCCATTGAGACAGGGTCGTTAACTCGATCTGAAAAGTTGTTTTCTCGTTTTAGTATCATACCATATCCACTAAAGATTGTCCTAAGCTTAAAATATGGAAGAAAAAAAACATTTACTCGTGTCGAAAAGACTTCACAACCTCAACCCTTACGAAAAGACCCTCGTGGAGGCACCCGAATGACTATGTGAAAAACCTTTGTTTCTTTCGATGTTTTTCGACGAATCACTAAGGAAACGCTCAAGTTTAAGAGTCTTACACATATAAATGGTTAAAATATGACTTTTTTTCACTTTCGCTTCCGGGCCATTTTGCACTCAAAATCCATAGGTGTTAACATAGGAACTTTTTTTGCCCATTGAGACAGGGTCTTTAACTCGATCTGAAAATTTGTTTTCTCGTTTTAGTATCATACCATATCAACTAAAGATTGTCCTAAGCTTAAAATATGGAAGAAAAAAAATATTTACTCGGGTCGAAAAGACTTCACAACCTCAACCCCTACGAAAAGTCCCTCGTGGAGGCACCCGAATGACTATGTGAAAAACCTTTGTTTCTTTCGATGTTTTTCGACGAATCTGTAAGGAAACGCTCAAGTTTAAGAGTCTTACACATATAAATGGTGAAAATACGACTTTTTTTCACTTTCGATTCCGGGCCATTTTGCACTCAAAATCCATAGGTGTTAACATAGGAACTTTTTTTGCCCACTGAGACAGGGTCGTTAACTCGATCTGAAAAGTTGTTTTCTCGTTTTAGTATCATACCATATCCACTAAAGATTGTCCTAAGCTTAAAATATGGAAGAAAAAAAACATTTACTCGGGTCGAAAAGACTTCACAACCTCAACCCCTACGAAAAGTCCCTCGTGGAGGCACCCGAATGACTATGTGAAAAACCTTTGTTTCTTTCGATGTTTTTCGACGAATCTGTAAGGAAACGCTCAAGTTTAAGAGTCTTACACATATAAATGGTGAAAATACGACTTTTTTTCACTTTCGCTTCCGGGCCATTTTGCACTCAAAATCCATAGGTGTTAACATAGGAACTTTTTTTGCCCATTGAGACAGGGTCGTTAACTCGATCTGAAAAGTTGTTTTCTCGTTTTAGTATCATACCATATCCACTAAAGATTGTCCTAAGCTTAAAATATGGAAGAAAAAAAACATTTACTCGTGTCGAAAAGACTTCACAACCTCAACCCTTACGAAAAGACCCTCGTGGAGGCACCCGAATGGCTACGTGAAAAACCTTTGTTTCTTTCGATGTTTTTCGACGAATCTGTAAGGAAACGCTCAAGTTTAAGAGTCTTACACATATAAATGGTGAAAATACGACTTTTTTTCACTTTCGCTTCCGGGCCATTTTGCACTCAAAATCCATAGGTGTTAACATAGGAACTTTTTTTGCCCATTGAGACAGGGTCGTTAACTCGATCTGAAAAGTTGTTTTCTCGTTTTAGTATCATACCATATCCACTAAAGATTGTCCTAAGCTTAAAATATGGAAGAAAAAAAACATTTACTCGTGTCGAAAAGACTTCACAACCTCAACCCTTACGAAAAGACCCTCGTGGAGGCACCCGAATGACTATGTGAAAAACCTTTGTTTCTTTCGATGTTTTTCGACGAATCTGTAAGGAAACGCTCAAGTTTAAGAGTCTTACACATATAAATGGTGAAAATACGACTTTTTTTCACTTTCGCTTCCGGGCCATTTTGCACTCAAAATCCATAGGTGTTAACATAGGAACTTTTTTTGCCCATTGAGACAGGGTCGTTAACTCGATCTGAAAAGTTGTTTTCTCGTTTTAGTATCATACCATATCCACTAAAGATTGTCCTAAGCTTAAAATATGGAAGAAAAAAAACATTTACTCGTGTCGAAAAGACTTCACAACCTCAACCCTTACGAAAAGACCCTCGTGGAGGCACCCGAATGACTATGTGAAAAACCTTTGTTTCTTTCGATGTTTTTCGACGAATCTGTAAGGAAACGCTCAAGTTTAAGAGTCTTACACATATAAATGGTGAAAATACGACTTTTTTTCACTTTCGCTTCCGGGCCATTTTGCACTCAAAATCCATAGGTGTTAACATAGGAACTTTTTTTGCCCATTGAGACAGGGTCGTTAACTCGATCTGAAAAGTTGTTTTCTCGTTTTAGTATCATACCATATCCACTAAAGATTGTCCTAAGCTTAAAATATGGAAGAAAAAAAACATTTACTCGTGTCGAAAAGACTTCACAACCTCAACCCTTACGAAAAGACCCTCGTGGAGGCACCCGAATGACTATGTGAAAAACCTTTGTTTCTTTCGATGTTTTTCGACGAATCTGTAAGGAAACGCTCAAGTTTAAGAGTCTTACACATATAAATGGTGAAAATACGACTTTTTTTCACTTTCGCTTCCGGGCCATTTTGCACTCAAAATCCATAGGTGTTAACATAGGAACTTTTTTTGCCCATTGAGACAGGGTCGTTAACTCGATCTGAAAAGTTGTTTTCTCGTTTTAGTATCATACCATATCCACTAAAGATTGTCCTAAGCTTAAAATATGGAAGAAAAAAAACATTTACTCGTGTCGAAAAGACTTCACAACCTCAACCCTTACGAAAAGACCCTCGTGGAGGCACCCGAATGACTATGTGAAAAACCTTTGTTTCTTTCGATGTTTTTCGACGAATCTGTAAGGAAACGCTCAAGTTTAAGAGTCTTACACATATAAATGGTGAAAATACGACTTTTTTTCACTTTCGCTTCCGGGCCATTTTGCACTCAAAATCCATAGGTGTTAACATAGGAACTTTTTTTGCCCATTGAGACAGGGTCGTTAACTCGATCTGAAAAGTTGTTTTCTCGTTTTAGTATCATACCATATCCACTAAAGATTGTCCTAAGCTTAAAATATGGAAGAAAAAAAACATTTACTCGTGTCGAAAAGACTTCACAACCTCAACCCTTACGAAAAGACCCTCGTGGAGGCACCCGAATGACTATGTGAAAAACCTTTGTTTCTTTCGATGTTTTTCGACGAATCTGTAAGGAAACGCTCAAGTTTAAGAGTCTTACACATATAAATGGTGAAAATACGACTTTTTTTCACTTTCGCTTCCGGGCCATTTTGCACTCAAAATCCATAGGTGTTAACATAGGAACTTTTTTTGCCCATTGAGACAGGGTCGTTAACTCGATCTGAAAAGTTGTTTTCTCGTTTTAGTATCATACCATATCCACTAAAGATTGTCCTAAGCTTAAAATATGGAAGAAAAAAAACATTTACTCGTGTCGAAAAGACTTCACAACCTCAACCCTTACGAAAAGACCCTCGTGGAGGCACCCGAATGACTATGTGAAAAACCTTTGTTTCTTTCGATGTTTTTCGACGAATCTGTAAGGAAACGCTCAAGTTTAAGAGTCTTACACATATAAATGGTGAAAATACGACTTTTTTTCACTTTCGCTTCCGGGCCATTTTGCACTCAAAATCCATAGGTGTTAACATAGGAACTTTTTTTGCCCATTGAGACAGGGTCGTTAACTCGATCTGAAAAGTTGTTTTCTCGTTTTAGTATCATACCATATCCACTAAAGATTGTCCTAAGCTTAAAATATGGAAGAAAAAAAACATTTACTCGTGTCGAAAAGACTTCACAACCTCAACCCTTACGAAAAGACCCTCGTGGAGGCACCCGAATGACTATGTGAAAAACCTTTGTTTCTTTCGATGTTTTTCGACGAATCTGTAAGGAAACGCTCAAGTTTAAGAGTCTTACACATATAAATGGTGAAAATACGACTTTTTTTCACTTTCGCTTCCGGGCCATTTTGCACTCAAAATCCATAGGTGTTAACATAGGAACTTTTTTTGCCCATTGAGACAGGGTCGTTAACTCGATCTGAAAAGTTGTTTTCTCGTTTTAGTATCATACCATATCCACTAAAGATTGTCCTAAGCTTAAAATATGGAAGAAAAAAAACATTTACTCGTGTCGAAAAGACTTCACAACCTCAACCCTTACGAAAAGACCCTCGTGGAGGCACCCGAATGACTATGTGAAAAACCTTTGTTTCTTTCGATGTTTTTCGACGAATCTGTAAGGAAACGCTCAAGTTTAAGAGTCTTACACATATAAATGGTGAAAATACGACTTTTTTTCACTTTCGCTTCCGGGCCATTTTGCACTCAAAATCCATAGGTGTTAACATAGGAACTTTTTTTGCCCATTGAGACAGGGTCGTTAACTCGATCTGAAAAGTTGTTTTCTCGTTTTAGTATCATACCATATCCACTAAAGATTGTCCTAAGCTTAAAATATGGAAGAAAAAAAACATTTACTCGTGTCGAAAAGACTTCACAACCTCAACCCTTACGAAAAGACCCTCGTGGAGGCACCCGAATGACTATGTGAAAAACCTTTGTTTCTTTCGATGTTTTTCGACGAATCTGTAAGGAAACGCTCAAGTTTAAGAGTCTTACACATATAAATGGTGAAAATACGACTTTTTTTCACTTTCGCTTCCGGGCCATTTTGCACTCAAAATCCATAGGTGTTAACATAGGAACTTTTTTTGCCCATTGAGACAGGGTCGTTAACTCGATCTGAAAAGTTGTTTTCTCGTTTTAGTATCATACCATATCCACTAAAGATTGTCCTAAGCTTAAAATATGGAAGAAAAAAAACATTTACTCGTGTCGAAAAGACTTCACAACCTCAACCCTTACGAAAAGACCCTCGTGGAGGCACCCGAATGACTATGTGAAAAACCTTTGTTTCTTTCGATGTTTTTCGACGAATCTGTAAGGAAACGCTCAAGTTTAAGAGTCTTACACATATAAATGGTGAAAATACGACTTTTTTTCACTTTCGCTTCCGGGCCATTTTGCACTCAAAATCCATAGGTGTTAACATAGGAACTTTTTTTGCCCATTGAGACAGGGTCGTTAACTCGATCTGAAAAGTTGTTTTCTCGTTTTAGTATCATACCATATCCACTAAAGATTGTCCTAAGCTTAAAATATGGAAGAAAAAAAACATTTACTCGTGTCGAAAAGACTTCACAACCTCAACCCTTACGAAAAGACCCTCGTGGAGGCACCCGAATGACTATGTGAAAAACCTTTGTTTCTTTCGATGTTTTTCGACGAATCTGTAAGGAAACGCTCAAGTTTAAGAGTCTTACACATATAAATGGTTAAAATATGACTTTTTTTCACTTTCGCTTCCGGGCCATTTTGCACTCAAAATACATAGCTGTTAACATAGGAACTTTTTTTGCCCATTGAGACAGGGGCGTTAACTCGATCTGAAAATTTGTTTTCTCGTTTTAGTATCATACCATATCAACTAAAGATTGTCCTAAGCTTAAAATATGGAAGAAAAAAAACATTTACTCGTGTCGAAAAGACTTCACAACCTCAACCCTTACGAAAAGACCCTCGTGGAGGCACCCGAATGACTTTGTGAAAAACCTTTGTTTCTTTCGATGTTTTTCGACGAATCTGTAAGGAAACGCTCAAGTTTAAGAGTCTTACACATATATATGGTTAAAATATGACTTTTTTTCACTTTCGCTTCCGGGCCATTTTGCACTCAAAATCCATAGCTGTTAACATAGGAACTTTTTTTGCCCATTGAGACAGGGTCGTTAACTCGATCTGAAAATTTGTTTTCTCGTTTTAGTATCATACCATATCCACTAAAGATTGTCCTAAGCTTAAAATATGGAAGAAAAAAAACATTTACTCGTGTCGAAAAGACTTCACAACCTCAACCCTTACGAAAAGACCCTCGTGGAGGCACCCGAATGACTATGTGAAAAACCTTTGTTTCTTTCGATGTTTTTCGACGAATCTGTAAGGAAACGCTCAAGTTTAAGAGTCTTACACATATAAATGGTGAAAATACGACTTTTTTTCACTTTCGATTCCGGGCCATTTTGCACTCAAAATCCATAGGTGTTAACATAGGAACTTTTTTTGCCCACTGAGACAGGGTCGTTAACTCGATCTGAAAAGTTGTTTTCTCGTTTCAGTATCATACCATATCCACTAAAGATTGTCCTAAGCTTAAAATATGGAAGAAAAAAAACATTTACTCGTGTCGAAAAGACTTCACAACCTCAACCCTTACGAAAAGACCCTCGTGGAGGCACCCGAATGACTATGTGAAAAACCTTTGTTTCTTTCGATGTTTTTCGACGAATCTGTAAGGAAACGCTCAAGTTTAAGAGTCTTACACATATAAATGGTGAAAATACGACTTTTTTTCACTTTCGCTTCCGGGCCATTTTGCACTCAAAATCCATAGGTGTTAACATAGGAACTTTTTTTGCCCATTGAGACAGGGTCGTTAACTCGATCTGAAAATTTGTTTTCTCGTTTTAGTATCATACCATATCCACTAAAGATTGTTCTAAGCTTAAAATATGGAAGAAAAAAAACATTTACTCGGGTCGAAAAGACTTCACAACCTCAACCCTTACGAAAAGTCCCTCGTGGAGGCACCCGAATGACTATGTGAAAAACCTTTGTTTCTTTCGATGTTTTTCGACGAATCTGTAACGAAACGCTCAAGTTTAAGAGTCTTACACATATAAATGGTTAAAATATGACTTTTTTTCACTTTCGCTTCCGGGCCATTTTGCACTCAAAATCCATAGCTGTTAACATAGGAACTTTTTTTGCCCATTGAGACAGGGTCGTTAACTCGATCTGAAAATTTGTTTTCTCGTTTTAGTATCATACCATATCCACTAAAGATTGTCCTAAGCTTAAAATATGGAAGAAAAAAAACATTTACTCGGGTCGAAAAGACTTCACAACCTCAACCCTTACGAAAAGTCCCTCGTGGAGGCACCCGAATGACTATGTGAAAAACCTTTGTTTCTTTCGATGTTTTTCGACGAATCTGTAACGAAACGCTCAAGTTTAAGAGTCTTACACATATAAATGGTTAAAATTCGAATTTTTTTCAGTTTCGCTTCCGGGCCATTTTGCACTCAAAATCCATAAGTGTTAACATAGGAACTTTTTTGCCCATTGAGACAGGGTCGTTAACTCGATCTGAAAAGTTGTTTTCTCGTTTCAGTATCATACCATATCCACTAAAGATTGTCCTAAGCTTAAAATATGGAAGAAAAAAAACATTTACTCGGGTCGAAAAGACTTCACAACCTCAACCCTTACGAAAAGACCCTCGTGGAGGCACCCGAATGACTATGTGAAAAACCTTTGTTTCTTTCGATGTTTTTCGACGAATCTGTAAGGAAACGCTCAAGCTTAAGAGTCTTACACATATAAATGGTTAAAATATGACTTTTTTTCACTTTCGCTTCCGGGCCATTTTGCACTCAAAATCCATAGGTGTTAACATAGAAACTTTTTTTGCCCATTGAGACAGGGTCGTTAACTCGATCTGAAAAGATGTTTTCTCGTTTTAGTATCATACCATATCCGCTAAAGATTGTCCTAAGCTTAAAATATGGAAGAAAAAAAACATTTACTCGGGTCGAAAAGACTTCACAACCTCAACCCTTACGAAAAGTCCCTCGTGGAGGCACCCGAATGACTATGTGAAAAACCTTTGTTTCTTTCGATGTTTTTCGAGGAATCTGTAAGGAAACGCTCAAGCTTAAGAGTCTTACACATATAAATGGTTAAAATATGACTTTTTTTCACTTTCGCTTCCGGGCCATTTTGCACTCAAAATCCATAGGTGTTAACATAGGAACTTTTTTTGCCCATTGAGACAGGGTCGTTAACTCGATCTGAAAAGTTGTTTTCTCGTTTTAGTATCATACCATATCCACTAAAGATTGTCCTAAGCTTAAAATATGTTAGAAAAAAAACATTTACTCGTGTCGAAAATACTTCACAACCTCAACCCTTACGAAAAGACCCTCGTGGAGGCACCCGAATGACTATGTGAAAAACCCCTGTTTCTTTCGATGTTTTTCGACGAATCTGTAAGGAAACGCTCAAGTTTAAGAGTCTTACACATATAAGTTGTGAAAATACGACTTTTTTTCACTTTCGCTTCCGGGCCATTTTGCACTCAAAATCCATAGGTGTTAACATAGGAACTTTTTTTGCCCATTGAGACAGGGTCGTTAACTCGATCTGAAAAGTTGTTTTCTCGTTTTAGTATCATACCATATCCACTAAAGATTGTCCTAAGCTTAAAATATGTTAGAAAAAAAACATTTACTCGTGTCGAAAAAACTTCACAACCTCAACCCTTACGAAAAGACCCTCGTGGAGGCACCCGAATGACTATGTGAAAAACCCCTGTTTCTTTCGATGTTTTTCGACGAATCTGTAAGGAAACGCTCAAGTTTAAGAGTCTTACACATATAAGTTGTGAAAATACGACTTTTTTTCACTTTCGCTTCCGGGCCATTTTGCACTCAAAATCCATAGGTGTTAACATAGTCACTTTTTTTGCCCATTGAGACAGGGTCGTTAACTCGATGTGAAAAGTTGTTTTCTCGTTTTAGTATCATACCATATCCACTAAAGATTGTCCTAAGCTTAAAATATGGAAGAAAAAAAACATTTACTCGTGTCGAAAAGACTTCACAACCTCAACCCTTACGAAAAGACCCTCGTGGAGGCACCCGAATGACTTTGTGAAAAACCTTTGTTTCTTTTGATGTTTTTCGACAAATCTATTAGGAAACGCTCAAGTTTAAGAGTCTTACACATATAAGTTGTGAAAATACGACTTTTTTTCACTTTCGCTTCCGGGCCATTTTGCACTCAAAATCCATAGGTGTTAACATAGGAACTTTTTTTGCCCATTGAGACAGGGTCGTTAACTCGATCTGAAAAGTTGTTTTCTCATTTTAGTATCATACCATATCCACTAAAGATTGTCCTAAGCTTAAAATATGGAAGAAAAAAATCATTTACTCGTGTCGAAAAGACTTCACAACCTCAACCCTTACGAAAAGACCCTCGTGGAGGCACCCGAATGACTATGTGAAAAACGTTAGTTTCTTTCGATGTTTTTCGACGAATCTGTTAGGAAACGCTCAAGTTTAAGAGTCTTACACATATAAGTTGTGAAAATACGAATTTTTTTCACTTTCGCTTCCGGGCCATTTTGCACTCAAAATCCATAGGTGTTAACGTAGGAACTTTTTTTGCCCATTGAGACAGGGTCGTTAACTCGATCTGAAAAGTTGTTTTCTCATTTTACTATCATACCATATCCACTAAAGATTGTCCTAAGCTTAAAATATGGAAGAAAAAAAACATTTACTCGTGTCGAAAAGACTTCACAACCTCAAGCCTTACGAAAAGGCCCTCGTGGAGGCACCCGAATGACTTTGTGAAAAACCCTTGTTTCTTTCGATGTTTTTCGACGAATCTGTAAGGAAACGCTCAAGTTTAAGAGTCTTACACATATAAGTTGTGAAAATACGACTTTTTTTCACTTTCGCTTCCGGGCCATTTTGCACTCAAAATCCATAGGTGTTAACATAGGAACTTTTTTTGCCCATTGAGACAGGGTCGTTAACTCGATCTGAAAAGTTGTTTTCTCGTTTTAGTATCATACGATATCCACTAAAGATTGTCCTAAGCCAAAATATGGAAGAAAAAAAACATTTACTCGTGTCGAAAAGACTTCACAACCTCAACCCTTACGAAAAGACCCTCGTGGAGGCACCCGAATGACTATGTGAAAAACGTTTGTTTCTTTCGATGTTTTTCGACGAATCTATAAGGAAACGCTCAAGTTTAAGAGTCTTACACATATAAGTTGTGAAAATACGACTTTTTTTCACTTTTGCTTCCGGGCCATTTTGCACTCAAAATCCATAGGTGTTAACATAGGAATTTTTTTTGCCCATTGAGACAGGGTCGTTAACTCGATCTGAAAAGTTGTTTTCTCGTTTTAGTATCATACCATAACCACTAAAGATTGTCCTAAGCTTAAAATATGGAAGAAAAAAAACATTTACTCG